>NW_016935057.1:0-812 GCF_001483705.2 Eufriesea mexicana
ATCCCGCTGCAGTGCGGTCGGAACTGGTCGGGTGGTCCGACGAGCTGGGGGTCTCGCGCGAGGTGTTGTACCGTGCGGTCGTCAGGTTGGGGGCGAGGAGCACCGCCCCCGGACCGGACGGCATCCCAGGCCGAGCATTTGCACTGGATCTGGAAGCGTGGGGCGACCGTGTGCGACGGCTGTACGACAGTTGCCTCAGGACCTTTCGCTTCACAGCATGTTGGAAGAGAGCGAGGGTCGTGCTGATCCCGAAACTAGGGAAGCCCCCGAACTCTTCAAAGGCACATCGGCCGATATGCCTACTCGACGAGGCGGGCAAGCTCCTCGAGCGCGTTCTTGATGCCCGCCTCCGAGAGCATTTAACGAACGTGGGTCCCGATATCAGCGTCAGCCAGTTCGGATTCCGGCATGGTCGGTCGACGATCGACGCGATCAAGCGCGTTCGTACCCTGTCGGATGCTGCCGTCGACCGTGGCGGAGTGGTGCTGGCGTTCGGTGTGGATATCGCCAACGCCTTCAACACCCTGCCCTGGGCCGCCATCCGGTGTGCCCTGTTGTACCACAGGGTTCCCCAATACATGATGGCGGTGATCGGCGACTATTTGGCGGAGCGCTCGATCGAAGATCGAGTATCCCGGACGATACTCGACCGTCGTGCGTGCGACGAACTGTGGGGTTCCACAGGGATCGGTACTCGGACCGATCCTCTGGGACCTCGTGTACGACGCCGTGCTGCGCACTCCCCTCCACCGCGTCCTGAGCCTGACGTGTTACGCGGTCGACACGCTGGCTATGGCCGCCGGGTCGAGTTG
>NW_016935058.1:0-1302 GCF_001483705.2 Eufriesea mexicana
CATTCTGATTGTTCATGTTGTGGCCAGCGATAGTGATCTCGTCGTCTTATGTTGGGTTACGTTGCGCTCGTTTTTGTTAAGATTGGATATATTAGGATAGGGTTGCTTTGACTTTTGTGATATAAACTGCTTCTCGGTGGACATGCGCACTAGCGTGCTTTAGTAAGTTCTGCTCGTCTCTGGGGTGGCCAGCAATAATGGTCTCGGCACGTTAGTTCGAGCTTTTCTACGTTCGGTCATGTTACGTTTGGTGAGGTAAGGACAGGATAGTTTAGGCTTTTGTGCTATTCACAGCTGTCTGCGGATTTCTGCGCTCTACTGCGTTCCGATATTTTCTACTTGGCAGTGGGGGGCCAGCAATAGCGGTCGTGGCGCTATAGGCTGTGTTATATTTCGATGGTTTAGGTTGGGTTAGGACACGCTTGGCTAGGATGGATTTGACTTTTGTATTATATACAGCTATTCGGTGGATTTGTGCCCTCTGCTGAGTCCTAATATGTTCTGCTTGGCTGTGGGGAAGCCAGTAACGTAGGTCCCGGCTCGTTAGGTTAAGTTACGTTGCGTTCGGCTGTGATACGTTTAGTTAAGTTAGGGTATCATAGCTCGGTGGACTTCTGCGCTCTATATCACTCTAACATGATCTGCTTGGCTTTGGGGAGGCCAGCAATACCAGTCTTGGCACATTATGAGTTGTTAGGCTACGTTCGGTTAGGTTAGATTTGGACAGGTTGTGTTAGGAAATTTTCCACTTTTGTGCTATACTTGGCAATTCGGTGGATTACAGCTTTCTTCTCTGCTCTATCATATTCTGCTTCTCTCTGCGGACGCCAGCAGTAATGCTCGCGGCAGGACTGGTTGTGATAAGTTACGCTTGGTTAGGAAAGTTTTGGTTCGGTTTGGTCGGGGTATCTCTGACTTTTGCGCTATACACTGCAGTGTGATTGATTCCTACGCTCTACTGTGATCTAATATGTTCTGCGTGGCCCTGGGAAGCCAGCAGTATTGATCTCGTCTCGTTAGGTTTCGTTAGGTTGCGTTTGATTAGAGTAGGATAGTCTGGGTTGGATTAGGATGAATTTGACTTTTCTGCTATACATTGCCGTTCTATTGTCCTCTGCGCTCCAGTCCCCTCTATACGTACTGCCTGGCGTTGTGGATGCTTGCAATAGTGGTCCAGGCACGTTGGGTTTCTTCAGGTCATGTTTGGCTATGTTACGTTCGGTTAAGTTATGAGAGTAAGACTACGACTTTTTTGCTATACATGGCTATTCGGTAGATTTCTGCGCTCCTCGTGGCTCTACT
>NW_016935059.1:0-203 GCF_001483705.2 Eufriesea mexicana
GACTAATATCGTGGTGAGCTAACTTCCTTGCGTAAGTAAGGAGGAAAGATCCTCTTGGCGTGCAATTGCGATTGCAATGCTGTAGAATCTGTCTAGAAAGTTCAATTTTATTGACATTTTGACTAATATTGTGGTGAGTCAACATGCTAGCATAAATAAGGAGGAAAGATTCAATTGGCGTGCTATTGCCATTGCAACGCTAT
>NW_016935060.1:0-224 GCF_001483705.2 Eufriesea mexicana
CAGAGTCGAGCAGAGTATAGCAAAGAAACTTGGAGCGCAAAAATCCGCCGAATAGCCGTGTATTCCACAAAAGTCGGAACTGCCCTATCCTAACAGAACCAATCGTAACATTCCTAAGCGTATCATAACGAATCCTATAGAGCCATGAAAACTAATGCTAGTATCCCCATCGCTAAGCAGATCATTCCAGAGCATAGCATAGCGCAGAAATCCGCCGAATTGCA
>NW_016935060.1:375-578 GCF_001483705.2 Eufriesea mexicana
AGTCCACCGAACAGCAGTGTATGGCGCAAACTTCAAAACCATCCAAGCCGTACTTGACCTACCCCAACCACACCAATCGTAACATAACTCAAACAAAGGTGACGCAACTACATCTGCTGGTATCCCAGCAGACCAGCAGAGTCTAGCAGAGTAACGCAGAGCGCAGGTATCGACCGAAAAGTAGCGTACAGCTCGAAAGTCAC
>NW_016935061.1:0-951 GCF_001483705.2 Eufriesea mexicana
CTATAGCACGCCAATTGAATCCTTCCTCCTTATTTATGAAAGAAAGACAGCTCATCGTGATATATGTCGCAAATGTCAATAAATTTGTATTTTCCATCCACATTTACTATCACTTTAATGGCTATAGCACGCCAATAGAATTATTCCTCCTTATTTATGCAAGAAAGGTGGCCCACTGCGATATTAGTCTTAAATGTCAGTAAAATTGAATTTTCCTGCCAGAGTCCATAGCATTGCATAGGCTATAGCACGCCAATAGTATCTTTCCCCCTTACCTAACCTATGCAAGGAAGTTAGGTCACCACGATATTAGTCGAAAGTGTCAACAAAATTATATTTTCCAGCCACAATCTATATCATTGCAATGGCTATAGCACTCAAAAAGCATCTTTCCTCCTTACTTATGCAAGGAAGTTAGTTCACCACGATATTAGTCGAAAATGTCGATAAAATAGAATTTACCTTCCAGATTCTACAGCATTGCTATGACTGTAGCACGCCACCAGAATCTTTCTTCCTTATTTATGCAAGCAAGTTAACTTACCACAATATTAGTAGAAATTGTCAATAAAATAGAACTTTCCAGCCAGATTCTATTGCATTGCGCCGGCTATGGCAAGTGAATTGTATCTTTCCTCCTTATATATGCAAGAAAGTTAGCTCACCACGATGTTAGTCGAAAATGTCAATAAATTTGAATTTTTCAAACGCATTCTACATCATCGCAATGGCTATAGCACGCCAATTGAATCTTTCCTCCTTATTTATGCAAGAAAGCCAGCTCACCACAATGTTAGTCGGAAATGTCAATAAAATTGAATTTTCCATTTGGATACTATAGCAGCGCTATGGCTATAGCAAGCCAGTAGAATCAACCCCCCCTATTTATGCAATAAGGTTAGCTCACCACGATCGTAGTCGAAAATGTCAATAAAATTGCATTTTCCAGGA
>NW_016935062.1:0-717 GCF_001483705.2 Eufriesea mexicana
TAGATGGCTGTACTTGCCATTGGATTGAAGGCGTTAGGGGATCTATTCACCAAGCTATAACATTTAATAAATTTTGAATAGACCAATTCCCTGGCATGAAGATGGCTGTACTTGCCATTGGTTGAAGATGTTAGGCGACCTATTCTCCAAGCTATAACAGATGATTGACCTTGAATAGGCCTATTCTCTGGCAAGTAGATTGCTGTGCTTGCCATTGGATTGCAGGCGATAAGCTATGTAATCACCAAGCTATGGCAGCTTATAGGTTTTGATTAGACTTTTTCTCTGGCAAGTAGATGGCCGTTGTTGCCATTGGTTGAAGACGTTAGGCGACCTATTCTCCAAGCTATAACAGATTATTGACCTTGAATAGGCCTATTCTCTGGCAAGTTGATGACTGCACTTGCCATTGGATTGCAGGCGTTAGGCGATCTGTTCAGCAAGATATAACAGGTTATAGACTTTGAATAGGCCCTATACTCTGGCAAGTGGATGGCTGTAATTGCCATTGGATTGAAGGCGTTAGGTGGTCTATTCCCCATGATATAACAGGTTATAGATTTTGAATATACCAATTCTCTGGCAAGTAGATGTCAGTACATGCCATTAAATTGAAGGCGGTAGGCGATCTACTCACCAAGCTATAACAGACTATAGATTTTGAAAAGACCGATTCTATGGCAAGTAGATGGCTGTACTTGCCATTGGATTGAAGGC
>NW_016935062.1:1030-1547 GCF_001483705.2 Eufriesea mexicana
TATATAACAGGTTATAGATTTTGAATAGACGTCTTCTCCGGCAAGTAGATGGCTGTACTTGCCATTGGATTGAAGGCGTTAGGCTATCTATTCACCAAGCTATAACATGTTATAGATTTTGAATAGACCGATTCTCTGGCAAGTAGATGGCTGTACTTGCCATTGGATTGAACGCGTTAGGCGATCTATTCACCAAGCTATAACAGGTTATAGATTTTGAATAGACCTATTCCCAGGCAAGTAGATGGCTGTACTTGCCATTGGATTGAAAGCGTTAAGCGATCTATTCACCAAGCTATAACAGGTTATAGATTTTGAATAGACCTATTCCCAGGCAAGTAGATGGCTGTACCTGCCATTGGATTGAAGGCGACAGGTCATCTGTTCACCATGCTAGAGCAGGTTATAGACTTTGAATAGACCTATTCTCTGGCAAGTAGATAGCTGCACTTAACATTGGATTGAAGGCGTTTGGCGATCTATTCACCAAGCTATAACAGGTAATACATTTTGAATA
>NW_016935063.1:0-239 GCF_001483705.2 Eufriesea mexicana
TACAAATCCAATTTCGGGTGAATTGACTTAACACGTTGACTGTCACGCGCATTTTACGTGGTTTGCCCACGGCGCCAACATGAATATTTTATTATACGATGCATATTATGTTGAAATATTATTTACAACAGATAAGGTGAGTCGTATAATCGGGTTTAATGTATTTCTCGTGGTGGGAGTCACCGGTGACCTCCGCGGCGCTGTAGACCATTTTTGCCATTATCAATTGTTTAAAAAGC
>NW_016935064.1:0-4214 GCF_001483705.2 Eufriesea mexicana
TGGTCCTGAGTAGTCCAGCACTAGTGGGTGCGTCACGTTATGTTGAGTTGTGCTTCGTTTGGTCATGTTATGTTGGTTTCCGTTAGATTTGGATTTCTTTTCCTTTTCTGCTATACACTGCGATTCTATGGATTTCTGCTCCACACTACCATCAGACACGTTATGCTGGACTCTGGTTGGGCGGGCCGGGGGCAGCAGCAATGGTCTCACCACGTTAGGTTGAGTTATGCTACGTCTGCCTTTGCTACGTTCATTTAGGCAGGAGCGGAGACGTTTGACTTTTATGCTTTACACTGCATTTCGTTGGACTTCTACGGCTTACTGTGCATCAGTATGTCCCGCCTGGCTCTGGGGAGGCCAGAAATGGTCTTCTCGACACTTTTGGTTGAGCTATGCTACGATTGGTTAGGCTATGCTAGCCTGTTTGCATTTGAAAAGCAATGACTCTCGTGGTATACACTGTTGCTCGGTGGATTTCTGCGCTCTACTGTCCTCTAATATACTCTGCTCCACTTTCGGGAGGCTGGCATCAGTGGTCGCCCCACGTTCGGTTGAGGTACGTTACGTTTGGCTACGATAAGTTTGGACAGGTTAGGACACGATAGGTTTGACTTTTCCGCTATACACAGCGATTCTATAGATTTATGAGCCCTTCTCTCCTCTATTATGTTCCGCTTGGCTCCATGCAGACAAGTGATAGTGGTCCTGGCACGTTAGGTTTAGTTAGTTTACGTTTGGCTATGCTATGTTTGTCTTGGTTAAGCACGGGTAGCTTTGACTTTCTTGGCATACACTGTTATTCGGAGTATTTCTGCGCTCTACGGCCCTCTACTATACTCTGCTCCACTTTGGGGATGCCAGCAACAGTGGTCACTGCACATTGGATTGAGATAGGTTACGTTTAGTTATGTTACGTTTGGCTAGGGTAAGGTCGGATAGCTTCGACTTTTTTGCCATATATCGCCTTTCGGTGGTTTTCTGCTCTCTACTCCCCTCTAGTATGTTCTGATCGGTTCTGTGAAGGTCAGTAAAAGTGGTCTAGGCACACTAGTTTGAGTTAGGATACCTTTGTTTATGCTGTGCTTGGTTAGGTTAAGCAAGGATAACTCAGACTTTTTTGCTGGAGACTGCTATTCGGTGGATATCTGCGCACTACTCCGGTCTAATATTCTTTGATTGGCGCTGGGGAGGAGAGCAATAGAGATCTCGTCACGTTAGGTTGTGTTAGGTTACGTTTGGTTATGTCACGTTTGGTTATGCTAGGATATGTTAGATATGCCTTCTACGCTGTACACAGCATTTCGATGGATTTCTGCGCTCCACATTACTCTATTATACTCTGCTCGGTACATGTTAGATATGCCTTCTACGCTGTACACAGCATTTCGATGGATTTCTGCGCTCTACATTACTGTATTATACTCTGCTCGGTTCTGTGGAGGCTAGCAATAGTGGCCGCTGCAAGTTAGGTTGGGTCAGTCTACGTTTGTGTTTGTACGCTTGGATAGGTTAGGAAAGGATAGCTTCCACTCTTGTGCTGTACACTTTTATCCGGTGGGTTTCAGAGCTCAGCTGTGATTTGATATGATCAGCATGGCTCTGGGAACGGTCGCAATAGTGGTCTTGGCACGTTAGGTCAGGTTAGGACAGCTTATCTTTGACTTCTGTGCTATACACTATAATGACGCGCATGTCTGTGATCTGCTGTGCTGTAGTATATTCTGCTCGGCTCTGAGGACTCTAGCAGCAGTGGTTGCGGCACGCTAGGTTGAGTTATGCTAAGTTCAGTTAGGTTTGGTGTGATCAGGTTTGGTTGGGATATCTTTGACTCTTGCGTCATTCTCTGCAATGCGGTAGATTTCTACGCTTTATTTTTCTTTAGCGTATACTGCTTGGCGCGGAGGAGGCCGAAAATAGTGATCTCGGCACTTTAAGTTGTGTTAGGCGACGTCTGGATATGCTACGGCTGACTAAGTTGGGAACGGATAGATGTGACTTTTGATCGGTAAACTGCTTTTCGGTGAACTTCTGCTCTGTACTCTCCTATTATATGTTCTGCTTGGCGATGTGGACGCCAGCAGTAGTGGTATACGCACGTTAGGTTCGATTTGGTTGCATTTGGTTGCGTTACGATTGGTTAGGTTAGGATAGGGTAACTTTCAACTTTTGTACCATACACTGCTAATCGGTGGACTTCTACCCTATACTGTGGTCTAATATGCTCGGCTTTGCTCTGCGTATGCCACAAATAGCGGCCGCAGAGAGTTAGGCAGTGTTAGGTTGCGTTCGGTTTGGTTATATTGGTTTGGGTTAAGTTAGGATATCTTCGACCCTTGTGCTATACACTGCAATACGATGGACTTCGGCGCTCTGCTGTGCCCTAGCATGTTCTGCTTTGCTCTTGGTATGCCAGTAACTGTGGTCTCGGCGCATTATATTGAGATATGCTACGTTTGGTTAGGTTACGTTGGCATTGGTTAGGTTTGAATAGCTTCGACTGTTCCGCCATACACTGCGATTCTATGGATTTCTGCGCTCCACTCTCCTCTGTTATGCTCTGCTTGTCTCCGTGGAGGTCAGCAATGCTGGTTGCGGCGCGTTAGGTTGATTTAGATTACGTTCGGCTTGGTTAGTCTACCCTGGGTTAGGTTAGGATAGCTTTGACTTCTGCGCTATACACTCCAATGCAGTCCATTTCTATGACATTCTCTGCTCTAGTACATTCTGCTTGCCTCTGCGTAGGCCAGGAATATTAGTCTCGGCGCGTTAGGTTGAGTCAGATTACGTTTGGTTATGTTACGTTTGCTTAGGTTTGGGCGGGGTGGATCTGACTTTTGGGCTATACACTACATCTCGGTGGACTTCTGCTCTATACTATGTTACAGTGTGCACTGCTTGGCTCTGAGATGCCAGAAATAGTGTTCCCGGCACCTTCGGTTGGGTTAGGTTACATTTGGTTGGTTAGGTTGGTCTGGTTAGGATACTATAGCTTTGACCCTTCCGCTATTCATTGCCATTCTTTGGACTCCTGCGCTCTACTCTCCTTTATTATGTTCGGCTAGCCGCAGATGAGGCCAACTACAGTGGTGTTGGCACGTAGGATTGGATACGATTGCAGTTGTCAACGTTACGTTTGTTTAAGTTAGGGTAGAGAAACCTTGACTACTGTGCCACATACCACTATTCGGTGGATTCCTGCGCTCAGTATTGCTCTACTATACCCTGTTGGAATCTGAGGTGACGGCAATGGTGGTCATGACAGAATTAGTTGTGTTAGGTTACGCTTGGTTCGGCTAGGTTGAGTAATGTTTGGTTATAATGGCTTTGACTTATGTGCTATACACTGCTTCTCATTGCATTTCTGCGCATTACTCTGCTGTAGTATGCTCTGCTTGGCGCTAGGGAGACCAGCAATTGTGGTCTCGGCACGTCAGGATGAGCAATGTTACGTTTGGTTGAGTTATGTTTGTTTGGGTTAGGCTTGTGATGCTATGACTGTCTTGGCATAGACTGTTATTCGGTGGATTCCTGCACTCTACTCTGCTCTACTATACTCTGCTCGACTCACGGGAGGCCAGCAGCAGTGGTCGCTGCACGTTAGGTTGAGCTCGATTACGTTTGGGTATGCTACGATTGGATGGGTTAGGAGATGATAGCCTTGGCTTTTGTTCTATAGACAGCCATTCGGCGGATTCCTGCACTCTACTGTGCTCTAGTAGGTTCAGCATGTATTTGCGAAATACGGCAGTAGTGGCATCGGCACGTCATGCTGTCTTAGGCTACGTTTGGTTAGTTCAGGTTAGGTGAGGTTAGGTTAGTATATCATCGTGATTTGCGGTTTACACGGCTGCGCTGTGGATTTCTGCGGTCTACTGTGCTACGGTATATTCTGATTGGCTCTGAGGTGTTTAGCAATAGTGGCCTAGGCACGTTAGGTTCAAGTAGGTTACGCTTCGCTATGTTATGCTTGGTTAGGTTAGGTTAGGATAACTTAGACTTTTACGTTGCAAACTGATACTCGGCGGATTTTTGCGCACTACAGTGATCTAATTGCCCTGCTTTGCTCTGGGGAGGACGGATATACTGGTCGCGGCGCACTGGGTTGTGTTAGGTGACGGTATGTTTGGATGGGTGTGTTTCGGTTCGGTTAGGGTATCTTTGACTTCTGTCCTGTACACGGCAATGCGGCGGTTTCTGCGCTGTCTGTGCTCTAG
>NW_016935065.1:0-274 GCF_001483705.2 Eufriesea mexicana
ATGGCAAGTACAGCCATCTACTTGCCAGAGAATTGGTCTATTCAAAATCTATAAAATGTTATATCGTGGTGAATAGATCGCCTAACGCCTTCAATCGAATGGCAAATACAGCCATCTACTTGCCAGAGAATAGGCCTATTCAGAATCTGTAACCTGTTATAGCTTGGAGAATAGATCGCCTAACGCCCTCAATACAGTGGCAAGTACAGCCGTCTGCTTGCCAGAGAATAGGTATATTCATAATCAATAACCTGTTATAGCTTGGTGAATAGAT
>NW_016935065.1:500-915 GCF_001483705.2 Eufriesea mexicana
GCAGGGTATAAGTCTATTCAAAATCTATAATCTGTAGTGGCTTGGTGAATAGACCGCCAAACGCCTTCAATCCAATGGCAAGTACTGCCATCTACTTGCCAGACAATAGGTCCTTTCAAAATATTAACCTGTTATAGCTTGGTGAATTGATAGTCTAACGCCTTCAATCCAATGGCTAGTACAGCCATTTGCATGTCAGAGAATAGGTCTATTCAAAATCTATAATCTGCTATAGCTTGGAAAATGGATCGCCTAACGCCTTCAATCCAATGGCAAGTACAGACATCTACTTACCAGAAAATAGGTCTATCCAAGATCTACAACATGTTACAGCTTAGTGAATAGATCGCCAAACGCCTTCAATCCAATGGCAACTACAGCCATCTACTTTTCAGAGAATAGGTCAATTCAAAAT
>NW_016935066.1:0-1097 GCF_001483705.2 Eufriesea mexicana
GCGATCTATTCACCAAGCGATAGCAGGTTATAGATTTCGAAGAGACCTACCCTCTGGCAAGTAGATGACAGTACTTGCCATTGGATTGAAGGCGTTCGGCGATCTATTCACCAAGCGATAACAGGTTATAGATTTCGAATAGACCAATTCTCTTGCAAGTAGGTGGGTGTACTTGCCATTGGATTGCAGACGATTGGCGATCAAATCACCAAGCTATGGCAGCTTATAGATTTTGAATAGACTTATTTTCTGGCAAGTAGATGCCAGTACTTGCCATTGGATTGGAGGCGTTAGGCGATCTATTCACCGAGCGATAACAGGATATAGATTTTGAATAGACCAATTCTCTGGCAAGTAGATGGCTGTAGTTGCCATTGGTTGAAGACGTTAGGCGACCTATTCTCCAAGCTATAACAGATTATAGATTTTGAATAGACCAATTCTCTGGCCAGTAGATGGCTGTACTTGCCATTGTATTGATGGCGATATGCGTTCTATTCACCAAGCTATAACAGATTTGAGATTTTGAGTAGACCCATTCCCTGGCAAGTAGCTGGCTGTACTTGCCATTGGATTGAAGGCGTTAGGCGATCTTTTCACCAAGCTATATCAAGTTATCGATTTTGAATATACCTATTCTCTGGCAAGTAGATGGCTGTACTTGCCATTGGATTGATGGCGTTATGCGATCTATTCACCATGATATAACAGGTTATAGATTTTGAGTTGAAATATTCTCTGGCAAGTAGATGAGTGTACTTGCCATTGGATTGAAGGCGTTAGGCGATCTATTCACCAAGCGATAACAGGTTATAGATTTCGAATAGACCAATTCTCTACTCGCCATTGGATTGCAGACGATAGGCGATCTAATCACCAAGCTATGGCAGCTTATAGGTTTTGAATAGGCTCATTCTCTGGCAAGTAGATGGCTGTACTTGCCATTGGATTGATGGCGTTAGGAGATATAATCACCATGCTGTGACAGCTAATAGATTTTGAATAGACTTATTCTCTGGCAAGTAGGTGGCTAAACTTGCCATTGGTTGAAGGCGATAGGCGACCTATTCACCAAGCTATAACAGATTATAGATTTT
>NW_016935067.1:0-3083 GCF_001483705.2 Eufriesea mexicana
ATATATGTTCGGATGTATGGATTTATGGATGTAAGATTGTGTGGGTGAATGGATGTATGGATGCATGTATGTGTGAATGGCAGGATATGTGGATGGATGGATGTATTGGTGTACCGGTGTTAGGATGCATGAATCTATGGTTGTGTGGATGTATGTATGTATGGATGTATGGATGGATGGATGTATTGGTGTACCGGTGTTAGGATGCATGAATCTATGGTTGTGTGGATGTATGTATGTATGGATGTATGGATGGATGGATGTATTGGTGTACCGGTGTTAGGATGCATGAATCTATGGTTGTGTGGATGTATGTATGTATGGATGTATGGATGGATGGATGTATTGGTGTACCGGTGTTAGGATGCATGAATCTATGGTTGTGTGGATGTATGTATGTATGGATGTATGGATGGATGGATGGATCGAATGATGGACGAACGAATGGATGCATTTATGGAGGTATGGGTGTGGGGATGTATGGATGACTATATGTATGGGTGGATGGATGTATGGGCGGATAGATGTATGTATCGATGGATGTATGGGTGCATGGTTGTACGGCAGGATGGATGTATGGAAGGATTGGTGTATGGATGGATGAATGTATGAATGTGTGAATGGATGGATGTATATATGTATGGATGTATGGATTGATGGATATATGGATGGATGGATGTGCGGATGGATGGACTTATGGATGTACGGATGCATGAGTGTATGGATGTATGAATGGATGGATGTGTGGATGGATGGATGTATGGATGTATGGATGTATGTATGTATGCATGTATGGATGTATGGATGTATGGATGTATTCATGTATGGAAGTATGTATGTATGAATGTATGGATGTAAGAATGTATGGATGTATGCATGTATGAGGATGTATGGATGTATGGATGTATTCATGTATGGAAGTATGTATGTATGAATGTATGGATGTAAGAATGTATGGATGTATGCATGTATGCATGTATGGATGTATGGATGTATGGTCGTACTCATGTACGAATATCTGGATGTACGGGTGGATGGTTGTATGGATGGATGTATGTATGCATGGATGTATGGATGTAAGAATACATCGATGTACGGAGGCATGGATGTTTGGATGCGTGGGTGGGCGAATGGATGGGTGAATGGACGGAAGAATGGATATATGTAGGGATGCTTGTGTGGATGAATGTATGGATGTATGCATGGATGTATGCATGGATGTATGGATGGATGTATGTGTGTATGGATGTATGGATGTATGCCTGTATGGTTGTACGTATGTATGAATGTATGGATGTAAGAAGGTATGGATGTGTGCATTTATGGATGCATGGACGTATGGACGTATGGATGTACGAGTGTATGGATGTACGGGTGAATGGATGTATGGATGGATGGATGGATGTATGGACGTATGGATTTATGGATGTATGTATGTATGGATATACGAATGTATGGATGTACGGATGCATGCATGTATGGATGTATATCTGTATGAATGTATGGATGGATGGATGAATGAGTGGATGGATGTATGGATGGATGCATGCATGGGTGTGTATATGGATGCATTTATGGATGTATCTATGGATGTATGTATGGATGAGTGTATGGGGTATGCATGGATGCATGGATTACGTATGGATGGATGAGTGCATGGATGGATGGATTTATGGATGTATGGATGTGTGGATGTATGTATGTATATATGGATGAATGTAACGGTGTATTTATGGATGTATGTACAGATGTCTGAATGGATGCATGTATGTATGGATGTATGGATGTAAGAATATATGGATGTACGGAGGCATGGATGTGTGGATGTGTGGGTGGACGAATGGATGGGTGAATGGACGGAAGAATGGATGTATGTCTGGATGCTTGTATGGACGAATGTATGGATGTATGCATGGATGTATGCATGGATATATGGATGGATGTATGGATGCATTTACGAATGTATATATGTATGGATGTATGGATTGATGGATGTATGGATGATGGAGGTGCGGATTGATGGACTTTTGCATGTATGGATGCATGAATGTATGGATGTATGAATGGATGGATGTGTGGATGGATGGGTCTATGGTTGAATGGATTTACGGATGCGTGGATGAATGGAATTATGGATGGGTGGATCGACGGATGTATGTACGGATGTGTGTATAGATGTATGTATGGCTGTATGGATTTATGGATGTATGGATGTATGGATGTATGTATGTATGAATGCACGAATGAGTGGATGGACGAATGTATGGATGCAAGGATCTCTATTTGTAGGGATGTATGGATGGCTGGATGTATGAATGGATGGATGTATGGATGGATGGATTTATGGATGTATGTACGGATGTATGTATGGATGTATGTATGTTTGCATGGATGTATGGATGTATGGACTTACGGATATGTGGATATATGAATGTATGGATGGATGTATGGATGGATACATGTTTGGATCCCCTGATGTATGGATGAGTGCTGGTATGGGTGGATGGACGTAGGGTACGATGGATGTATGGATGGGTGGATGTATGGAAGGATGGATGTATGGAAAGAAGGATGTATGGATGGATATATGTATGGATGAATGGTTGTGTGGATGGATGGATGTATAGATGGATTGAGGTATGGAGGGACGGATGTACGTATGTATGAATGGATGGATGTATATACGATCGGTTGTATGGATTTATGGATGTAAGGTTGTGTGGGTGAATGGATGTATGGATGGATGTATGTGTGAGTGGCAGGATATATGGATTGATGGATGTATTGGTGTACATGTGTTAGGATGCATGAATCTACGGTTGTATGGATGCATGTATGTATGGATGTATGGATGGATGGGCGTATCGAACAATAGACGTACGAATGGAAGGATGTATGGATTTATGGATCTGTGGATGTATGAATGTATGGATGGATGGATGTATGGATGTATAGATGTATGGATCGATGGGTGTACGGATGGGTGCTTGTATGGATGGATGGATGTACGATCCGATGGTTGTATGATCCGATGTATGTATGGATGGATGTATGGATGTATTTACGGATGTATCTATGGATGT
>NW_016935068.1:0-951 GCF_001483705.2 Eufriesea mexicana
GGAGGGCAGGAATACACCGAATAACTGTGTTTAGCATGACAGTCAAAGCAATCCTGACCAAACATAGCCTAACCTAGCATAGCCGTACGTAGCATAACTCAGCCTAACTTGCCGCGACCACTATTCCTGGCATACCCAGACACAAGCAGAGTGCGGTAGCGAACAGTAGAGCGCAGAGGATCATAGAATAGCAGCGTGCAGCACAACAGACAAACATATCATATCCTAATGTAACGTTACCTATCCTATACGAACGTATTTTGTCCCAGCCTAACATGCCGCCACCACAATTGCTGGCCTCACGAGAGCCGAGCAGAGTATAGTAGAGCAATTTACAGCGCAGAAATCCTCCGAAGGGAAATGTATAGCACAAGGGTCTAAGCTAACCTATCCTAGCCTAACCAAACGTAGCGGAACCGAACGCAACATATCTCAGCCAATCGTGGCGAGAGCTCTGCTACTGCACTCCCCATAGCCAAGTAAAACATACTAGAGAGAAGTAGAGCGCAGAAGTCCACCGAGTAGAAGTATATAACAAAAAAGTCGAAGCCACCGTCACCATACGTGCCCTAAACGAACCTAATCTAAAGTCACATAGTTCAACCAAACGTTTCCCCAGAGCCAAGCAGAACGTATTAGAGCACAGCAGAACTCGCGAATCCATCGGATTGCAGGGATAGCAAAAAAGTCGAAGCCACCATATCCTAACCTAGCCAAACGTGACGAAGCCAAACATAATATGTCTCGCCCTAAGCTGATGAGAAATCTATGGCTGCCCTACCCAGAGCCAAGCAGAACAGATCAGAGGAGATTTGAGCACCGAAGTCCATAGAATCCCAGTTTATGGCAGAAAAGTCAAGGGTATCCGGACCTAACATAGCCAATGGCAACCTAACTAAGCGTATCCCAACTCACCACTACTTGCCCCAATCACTGTTGCTGGCCTCGACA
>NW_016935069.1:0-1334 GCF_001483705.2 Eufriesea mexicana
GCTTTCTGCTGTACTCTAATATATTCTGTTTGGCTCTGTGGAATCCAGCAATATTTGCCTCGTGACGTTACGTTGAGTTACACAAGGTTTAGATAGGTTAGGATATGACAGGTTAGGACAGGTTTTCTTCCACTTTTGTGCTTTGCACGGCAATATGGTGGATTTCCGCGCTGTGCTGTGCTCTAGCATATTCTGCTTGAATCTGTGGGGGCCAGAAATAGTGGTCGCGGGGCGTTACGTTGAATTAGGTTACCTTTGGTTCTGGTACGATTGGCTATGTTAGGAAAGGACGAATTGCACTTTTGTGCTCTACAGTGCAATGCGGCGGATTTCTGCGCTGAACTGTGCTCTAGCATATACTGCTTCGCTCCCGGGAGGCCAGCAATAGTATTCTCGGCGCATTGGTTTGGGTAAAGTCACGTATGTTTTTGCTACGTTTGGATAGGTTAGGACACGGTAGCATTAATTTTGAGCTTTACACAGCTTTTCCGAGGATTTCTGCGCTCTACAGTGCTCTAGTATATTCTGCTTGGCTCTCAGCAGGCTAGCAACAGTTGTCTCGGCGCGTTACATTCAGACACGTCATGTATGCTTATGTTAAGTTTGGTTAAGTTAGGATGCGATAGCCTCGACTTTTGAGCTACACACTGCTTTTCGGTGGATTTCTGCTTCCTCGTGTGAACTAGTATTTTCTGCTTGGCTATGGGAATGCCAAGAATATTGGTCTTGTCGCATTACGTTGTGTCGCACTGCGCTCTATTAGGTTAGGTTTGGTAAGGCTTAGGTTAGGATGTGATTGACTTTTTTGCTATACACTGCATTGCGGTGGATTTATGCGCTCTAGTATGTTCTGAGGTATGTTCTGGTTGGATATGGGGAGGGCATCGATGGTGGTCTCGGCATGCTAAGATGAGTTATGCTACGTTTGATCATGTTACGTTCGGTGAGGTTAGTATAGGATAGTATGGACTTTTGCGCTATACACCGCTATCCGCGCATTTCTGCGCTCCACAGTGTACTAATATTTTCTGCGTCACACTTGGAGGCCCGCAATCGTGGCCTCGGCGCTTGAGGTTGTGTTACACAACGTTTGATTAGGCTATATTAGGTGAGGTTAGGTTATGGTATCTTAGACTTTTGTGATATAAACTGCAGTGGTGTTGACTTTTGCGCTCTACTGTGCCCTAGTATATTCTGGTTTGTTCTGGGTAGGCCAGAAATATAGTTCTCAGGTCCTTATTTTGGTATAGGTTACGTTAGCTTGTGGTACGATTGGTTATATTAGGATAGGATTGGCCTCGACTTGTGCAATGCGAAGGATTACTGCGATCTAC
>NW_016935070.1:0-1065 GCF_001483705.2 Eufriesea mexicana
CACTGGGACATGTTCTTCGAGGTTACCCAGTTGGATATTTAAGTGAATTAATTTTTGAGGTTTGGAAGCATTGCACTGATTCGTCAGGCTAACTATGTGTCAAACTTGTAGGTTGCTTTGTTAGACTTGATACTGGGGTGTTTGAGGATGTTTGAGTGAATTAATTTTTGAGATTTGGAAGCATTGCATCGATTAGTCAGGCCAACTGTGTGTCAGTAATCTTGTAGGTAGCTTTGTTAGACCTGACACTGGGGTATTTGAGGATGTATTAGTGATTAAATTGTTGGGATTTGGGGTCACTGCTTCCATTCGTCAGGCCAACTGTGTGTCAAACATGTAGGTTGCTTTGTTAGACCTGATACTGGGGTGTTTGAGGATGTTTGAGTGATTAAATTGTTGAGATTTGGGGTCACTGCTTCGATTCGTCAGGCCAGCTGTGTGTCAGTAGTCTTGCAAGCTACGTGGATAGACTTGACACTGGGATGTGTCCCTTGAGGTTATTTGGCTTTGAATGTTAGTGAGTTGGAGGATATTTAAGTGAATTAAATGTCGAGGTTTGGAATCATTGCATCGATTCGTTAGGGTACTGTGTGTCTGTAGTCTTGCAGGTTACTTGGCTAGTCATGACAGTGAGATGTTTGAGGATGTTTGAGTGATTAAATTGTTGAGATTTAGGGTCACTGCTTCGATTTGTCAGATCAACTGTGTGTCAGTAATCTTGTAGGTTGCTTTGTTAGACCTGATACTGGGGTGTTTGAGGATGTTTGAGTGATTAAATTGTTGAGATTTAGGGTCACTGCTTCGATTTGTCAGATCAACTGTGTGTCAGTAATCTTGTAGGTTGCTTTGTTAGACCTGATACTGGGGTGTTTGAGGATGTTTGATTGATTAAATTGTTGAGATTTGGGATCACTGCCTTCATTCTCCAGGTCAACAATATATCAATAGTCTTGTAAGTTACTTGGTTGGACCTGACACTGGGGTGTGCTCCTCCAAGTTATTTGACTTTGTATGTTCCTGAGTTGGAGAATGTTTGACTGAATTAATTGTTGAAGTTCAGAATTA
>NW_016935071.1:0-1424 GCF_001483705.2 Eufriesea mexicana
ATCAACTACTATCGTGGTGACCTAACTTTCTTGCTTAAATAAGGCGGAAAAATGCTATTGGCGCGAAATAGCCACTGCAATGCTATAGAATCTGGCTGAAAGATACAATTTTATTGACATTTTCGTCTGATATCGTGGTGGGCTACCTTTCCCGCATAAATAATGAGGAAAGATTCTACTGGCGTAATATAGTCATTGCAATCCTATAGTATCTGGCTGGAAAATTCAAGGCTGGAAAATTCAATTTTATTGACGTTTTCGACTAATATCACAGTGAGCACACTTTCATGTATAAATACGGACTGTAGATACTATTCTCGTGCGATAGCCATAGCGAAGGTATAGAATCTGGCTGGAAAGATCGATTTTATGGACATTTTCGACTAATATCGTGGGGAGCTACCTTTCCCGCATGAATAATGAGTAAAGATTCTGTTGACATGCTGTAGCCATTGCACTGCTATAGAATCTGACTGGAAAATTCAATTTTACTGACATTTCCGACAAATATCCTGGTGACCTAACTTCCTTGCATATATAAAGAGGAAAGATTCTACTGGCGTGCTATTGTCATTGCGATGCTTTAGAATCTGTCTGGAAAATTAAATTTTATTGACGTTTTTGACCAATACCTTGGTGGGCTAAATTTCTTGCATATATAAGGAGGAAAGATTCCAGTAGCGTGCTATAGCCATTGCAATGCTATAGACTCTGGCTGGAAAATTCAATTTTATTGACATTTTCGACTTATATCCCGGTGAGCAAACTTTCTTGTATAAATACGGACTATAGATTCTATTGGCGTGCTATAGCCATAGCAAAGGTATAGAATCTGGCTGGAAAAATCGATTTTATGGACATTTTCGACTAATATCGTGGTCAGCTACTTTTCCCGCATGAATAATGAGGAGAGGCTTTATTGGCGTGCTATAGCCATTGCAGTGCTATGGAATCTGGCTGGAAAATTCAATTTTATACACACTAACGACTACTAACGTGGTGACATAACTTTCTTGCATAAATAAGGAGGAAAGGTGCTATTGGCGTGAAATAGCCATTGGAATGCTATAGAATCTGCCTGGAAGATACAATTTCAATGACATTTTCGTCAAGTACCGTGGTGAACCATCTTTCTTGCATAAATGAGGATGAAATATTCTATTGGCGTGCTGTATCCATTGTAATGCAATAGAATCTGCCTGGAAAACTCGATCCTATGGACATTTTCGACTAATATCGTGGAGAGCTACTTTTCCCGCATAAATAATGAAGAAAGATTCTATTGGCGAGCTATAGCCATTGCAATGCAATAGAATCAGGCTGGAAAGGTCAATAATATTTACGTTTTCAACTAATATCGCGATGGTCGAACTTTCTTGCATAAATAAGGAGGAAAGACTTGATTGGCGTGCTATAGCCATTGC
>NW_016935072.1:0-859 GCF_001483705.2 Eufriesea mexicana
CGCGTTATCTCCCGAAAGGCCTTGACTGCTTCCTGCGCGTGTTCTGGCTATGGTCGCTTCATGGTAACTTCTCTATACTTCATTCGGCGCAACTCCTTTAGTTCGGTTTTAGTATCTTATATTGATTATTACGTTTTACATTAATTATTGGTTGATATTACAATTTGTTCTTATAACTATATTACTTTAATATTAATTATAATTTATTCTTGTTCTAATTCTTATAATATATTCTTAATTCTTATAATATGTTCTTTATTCTTATAGCATATACTTTACAATATATTCTTTATTCGTATAATATATTTTCATTCGCATTCACATGTTACATTCGTTCATTCATACTCGAATCTTTAAGGCTTTACAATCTAGCGGTAGTCTTGCGGTTATACGGCTAACGTTAATATACTGTAATGTTCGTATAATATAGTATAATAGTACTTATATGTATGAGTTCACGATAGCCTAAGGACGTCCGACCGACGTCACAATTCACATTCTGGAATACCCAATAAATATATTTTATACATCATATTAAATTAATGAAAGAATACCTGTATATTAATAGAAAAGGAATGTAAGAAATAATTTTTGTAGTATTGAGAAATGTATGTGCAAACATTGGAGTAAGCAATCAATGAACATTTAATGAACTCATAAATACTAACAATAGATATTCAAAATTAATCAAGAATTTTCTATATTAATAGCATATTAAGAGTATGTAAATATTAACTCTGGCCTACAACCAAAAGTATGTAAATATTAACTCTGGCTCTACAACAATGTATGAGGTGATACGTGGTACGTCGGCTGGGCCAAATGTAAACACTACAGCCATGATTTGTTGATGTGCCCC
>NW_016935073.1:0-276 GCF_001483705.2 Eufriesea mexicana
CCTAACTGCATCCTTGCCACGTGTACCAATATGACACCTCTTCATATGAGAGTCCTCTGACAGCCGTTAGCTCATTTTCCTGATCCCATCGTCCCCATTCGGTGTCAAAAAAGGCATGTACTCGCGAAAGAATTGTATAATTTTCCTGATCCCATCGTCCCCATTCGGTGTCAAAAAAGGTATGTACTCGCGAAAGAATTGTATGCAGTCGGTTGCTCTTTAAAAATTATTCGAATATATCATTGTCAACTCTAGTCGTATCCTTGCCACGTGTAA
>NW_016935074.1:0-540 GCF_001483705.2 Eufriesea mexicana
TGCTAGACACTGCTATTCTGAGGATTTCTGCCATCTATACTGCTCTACTATGCTCAGCTCGACCCTGCGCATGCCAGCAATAGTGGTTGCGCCACGATAGGTTGAGTTCGATGTTTGGTCAGGTTAGTTTATGCTTGGTTAGGTTGGGATATCTTTCACTTTTGTGCTACACACTGCTATTCTCTGGACTTCTGCGATCTACTGTGCGTTGTGACACTCTGGTTGTCTCCGGGGACACCAGGAATGCTGGTTCCGGCGCGTTAGGTTTTGTTATGCTACACTACGTGTGGTTGTGTACGGTGTGATTAGCTTATGATTGGGTAGCTTTGACTTTTGCGCTGTACACTGCCATTCGGTGGATTCCTGCGCTCTGCTCTGCTCTAATATGTTCTGCTTGTCTCTGGGCAGACCAGCAGTAGTGGTCGCGGCACGTTTGGTCCAATTATATTACGTTTGGTTACCTTGGCTTATGATAATTTCGGTTAGGATGGCTTTGACGTTTGTGGTGTAAACTGCAATGCCGTTGATTTCTGCGCCCTA
>NW_016935075.1:0-802 GCF_001483705.2 Eufriesea mexicana
CTATTTTCTGTCAAGTAGAAGACTGTATTTGCCGTTGGATTGAAGGCGTTGGGCGACCTATGCTGCAAGCTATAGCAGATTATAGATTTTGAATAGACCTCTTCCCAGGAAAGTAGATGGCAGTACTTGCCATTGGATTGGAAGCGATAGGCGATCTATTCACCAAGCTATAACATGTTATAGATTTTGAATAAACCTTTTTTCTGGCATGTAGACGGCTGCACTTGCCATTGGATTGAATGCCTTCGGCGATCTATTCACCAAGCAACAACAGGTTATAGATTTTGAATAGACCAACTTTCTGGCAAGAAGATGGCTGTAAATGCCATTGGATTGAAGGCGTTAGGCGATATATTCACCAAGATATAACAGATTATAGATTTTGAATAGACCTCTTCCCAGGCAAGTAGATGATAAGTAGATGTCTGTACATGCCAATGAATTGAAGGCGTTAGGCGTTCTATTCACCAAGCTATAACGGATTATAGATTTTGAATAGACCTATTCTCTGGCAAGAAGATGACTGTACTTGCCATTGGATTGATGGCGTTAGGCGATCTATTCACCAAGCTATAACATGTTATAGAGTTTGAATAGACCTATTTTCTGGCAAGTAGATGTCTGTACGTGACATTGGATTGAAGGCGGTTGGCGATCTATTCACCAAGCTATAACTGATGAAAAAATTTGTATAGACCTATTCTCTGGCAAGATGATGGCTGTACTTGCCATTGGATTCATGACGTTAAGCGATTAATTCACCAAGCTATAACATATTTTAGATCTTGAATAGGCCAATTCT
>NW_016935076.1:0-313 GCF_001483705.2 Eufriesea mexicana
CACTGCAATGCCTATATCACGCCATTAGAATCTATCCTCCATATTTTTGCGAGAAAGTTAACTCACCACCATATTAGGCGAAAATGTATATAAAATTGAATTTTCCAACCACATTCTATATCATTGCCGCGTCTATAGCACGCCAATAGAATCTACCCTGCTTATCTAGGCAAGAAGGATAGCTCACCACGATAATAGTCGAAACTGTCAATATTATTGAACTTTCCAGCCAGGGTCTATATCATTGCGTTGGCTATAGCACGCCAAAAGAATCTATCCTCCTTATTTATGCAAGAAACGTAGCGCATAAAGA
>NW_016935077.1:0-1851 GCF_001483705.2 Eufriesea mexicana
GGTGCCCTAACCTTACCAGGCGCAACCTAACCTAGAGAAACGTAAACTAGCTGAACCTAACAATACCAGACCATTATTGCTGACGTCCACAGAGCCAAGAAGAGCACACCAGAGCAGAGTTGAGCGCAGAAATGCACAGAATGGCAGTGTATAACACGAAAGTCAAAGCTATGCAAACCAAACCGAAACAAACGCAGCCTAAGCCTAACCATAGGTAGCATAAATCGAGCTAGCATGCCGAGACCAATATTTCTGGCATTCTCAGTGCCAAGCAGAGCATACTAGAGCACATCAGAGGGTAGAAATCCACAGAATAGCAGTGTGTAGCTCAAACGTCAAAGCTATCCGACCCTACACAAACGTTACCTAACCTGACCGAAAGTAACACAACTCAACCATTCGTGCCACGACCACTATTGCTGTCCTCCCCAGGGTCGAGCAGAGTACAGTAGAGCAATGTAGAGCAATGAAATCCTCCGAGTAGCAGTATTTAGCTCTAAAGTCATAGCTATCCTGTCCTAAATTATCCAAACGTAATATAATCAGGCGTATCCTAACACAACCGAACGTGCCGATACCAGTATTCCTGGAATCCCCAGAGCCCAGCAGAATATACTAAAGCGTCTTGGAGCGCAGAGAGCCACCAAATGGCAGCGTACAGCATAATAGTCAGCTGTGTCCTAACCTAGTCTGACCAAACGTAACATAACTAAGAATTTCGAGCCACGACCACTATATTTGGCCTACCCAGGGTCGAGCAGAGTATAGTAGAGCAATGTAGAGCAAAGAAATTCACGGAATGGCAGTGTTCGGCTGAAAAGTCATAGCCATCCTGTCCCAACTTATCCGCACGTAATAAAGTCTGGCGTATGCTAACATAACCTAACGATCCGAGAACACTATTGATAGCCCCCTCAGAACCAAGCAGAGCCTATTAGAACACAGTAGGTCGCAGAAATCTGCCGAACAGCAGTTTATAGTACAAAAGTCATGGCTATCCTCGCCTAACCTAACCAAAAGTAACATAACCAAATGAAACCTAGCCTAACCTAACGCGCCTAGACCACTAGTGCTGACTTCCAGAGAGCCAACCAGAATATGCTACAGCGTCGTAGATCACAGAAATCCGCCAAGCTGTAGCGTAAAGCGCAAAAGTCAAAGACACCCTGACCATACCCGACCGAACCTAACCTAACCAAACGTGGCCTAACTCAAAGTAACGTGCCCATGCCACCATTGCTGGCCCTGCCAGAGTCGAGCAGAACACATTTCAGGACAGCAAAGTGCAGAAATCCGCAGAATAGCAGCATACAGTACAAAGGTCTAGGTTATCCTACCTTAACCTAACCAAACGTAATAAAGCTAAAACAAAGGTGCATAGACCACAACTGCTGACTTCTCTAGAGCTAAGCAGAATAAGCTAGACCACAGTAGAGCGCAGGAATCCACCGAATAGCAGTGTACAGCACAATAGTCAAAGCTATCGCAACCCAACATATACGAACCTAAAGTAACCGCGCGTAACCTAGCTCAAGCTGTCGTGCCACGACCACTATTACTGGCCCCACGGGTGCCAAGCAGAGCATAGCAGAGCTACGTGGAACTCAGGAATCTACCGGAGAGCTTGCGTACCGTACTAAAGTCAATGGTATCCTCACATATCCTACACAATAGTGACAACCGAACGTAACCAAACTCAACCTAACGTGCCGCGGCCAGTACTGCTGGCCTTCCCAGAGTCATGCTGAAAATATTAAAGCACTGTAGGGCGCAGAAATCTGCCGAATAGCAGATTATATCACTAAAGCCGCAGCTATCCTCTCGTGACCCAACCAATCGCAATATTACCAA
>NW_016935077.1:8150-8483 GCF_001483705.2 Eufriesea mexicana
GGTCAAAGTACATGTCCTATCCTAACAGAACGTGACATAGCTGAACGTAATGTAACACGAACAAACGTGCCGCGACCGCTATTGTTGCCCTCCCCAGAGCGGAGCAGAAGATATTAGTGGAGAGTAGAACGCAGAAACCAATGGAATCGCAGTGTATATCTTGACAGTCAATGCTGTCCGAGCCGAACCCAAACAAACTGAACGTAACCTAACATAGCCTGACTCGACCAAACGTGCAGAGACCGCTGTTCCTGCCCTCCCGACGGCCAAGCAGGACATACTACTGCACAGTAGAGCGCAGAAGTCCACCGAATAGCAGTGTATAACACAAAA
>NW_016935077.1:9464-11037 GCF_001483705.2 Eufriesea mexicana
ATGTTTCGTAGCGAATTGAAGAGCGCAGAAGTCCATAGAATAGCAGTGTGCAGCACAAAATTCGAATATATTCTAACCTAACACATCGTAACCTAAACTAGCCAAACGTAACCAAACTAAGCCTAACGTGCCGCCGCCACTGCTGCTGACCTCCGCGGCGTCCAGCAAATTAGAGTAGAGCACAGCGGATCGCTGGAATCCACCGAATAGCTGTGCATAGCACGGAAGTCAAAGCTACCCTAATCAAGCGTTACCTACACTAACCTAGCGAAACGTAATCTAACTAAACCTAACGTGCCACGGGCACCATTGCTGCCAACCCGGAAGTCGAGCAGAGTATAGTAGAGCAATGTAGAGCGCAGAAATCCACCGAATAGCAGTGTATAGCACAAAAGTCATAGCTATCCTGTCCGAACCTAACCAAACGTAAGATAAGCAGACGTAACGTGACCCAAACTTACGTGCCACGAAAGCTATTGCTGGTCCAACGAGATCTAAGCAGAGTATATCAGAGCAACGTAGAACGCTGAAATCGTCCGAACAGCAGAGCATACCAAAAAGGTAAGAGGTTTCCTAACCAAATCTGACCTAACATGACCTAATAAAGCATATCCAAAACCAACCTAACGAGCCGAGACCCTATTGCTGTCCTCTCAAGGGCCAAACAGTGTACACCAGAGCGTAGTCGAGCGCAGATATCCACCGAATAGCTGTGTATAGCGCAAAAGTCGAAGCAACCCTATTCTAACCTAACTAAGCGTATAATAGCCAAACGCAACCTACCTCAGACTAACATGCCGAGACCAGTACCGCTGACCACCGCAGAGCCAAGCTGTCTACACTAAAGCATAGTGGAGCGCAGAGATCCTCTGCACTGCTGTGTGTAGAACAGAAGAGGAAGGAACCCTAGCCTAACCTGCTCTAAACCTACCTAGCCGAAGGCCACTTACCACAACCTGACGTGCCGCTACCATGGTTGCTGGCCTCCACAGAGTCAGGCGGAGCACGATTGTGTAGACTAGACCGCCGAAATCCATATAATCGCAGTGCATATGAGAAAGGGGATAGCTATCCAAGCCTAACAAAACCATCAGGAGGAACCAGATATAGCCTGACTTAACTTAAGGCGCCGTGGCCGCAATTGCTGCCCGCCCCAGAGCCAAGAAGGACACACTATTTCAAGGAGGACATACCAAAGCACGGTAGATCGCAGAAATCCACCAAAATGCTGCGAACGGCGCAAAAGTTAAAGCTACCCTGACCAAACGTTGCCTAACCCAAACTAACCGAGCGTAACGACACACAAAATAACGTGCCGCGACCTCTATTGCTGGCCACACCAGAGCCAAGTAAAACACATTAGCGGTGAGTAGAACGCAGAAATCCATAGAATCGCAGTGTTCATCAAAATAGTCTAAGCTACCCAAACCTAACTCAAACGGCCTGTACATAACCAAACAGCGTAACTCAACCTATCGTGCCGAGGCCGCCATTGCAGCTGTTCCCAGATCCAAGCTGGACATACTGCAGCACAGTACAGCGCAGAAATACACCGAATAGCAGTGTGCAGCCA
>NW_016935078.1:0-245 GCF_001483705.2 Eufriesea mexicana
CTGTAGAATCTGGCTGGAAAATCCAATTTTATTGACATTCTCGGCTAATATCACTGTGAGTTAACTTTCTTGCATAAATAAGGAGGAAAGATTCGATTGGCGTGCTATCGCCGTCGCAATGCTGTAGAATCTGGTTGGAATGTTCAATTTTGTTGACATTTTCTACTAATATCGTGGTGAGCTAACTTTCATGCATAAACAAGGAGGAAAGATTCTATTTGCGAGCTGTAGACATTGGAATTATG
>NW_016935078.1:313-604 GCF_001483705.2 Eufriesea mexicana
TATCTTTCTTTCATAAATAAAGAGGAAGGATTCAATTGGCGTGCTATAGCCGTCGCAATGCTATAGAATCTGGCTGGAAAGTTCAATTTTGTTGACATTTTCGACCAATACCGTGGAGAGCTAACTTCCCTGCGTAAGTAAGGTGGAAAGATGCTTTTTACTGCTATAGCCATAGCAATGGTACAGAATGTGTCTGGAAAATACAATTTTGGTGACATTTTCGACTATTATCGTGGTGAGCTAACTTCCTTGCTTAAGTAAGGAGGAAAGAAGGTTTTTGATTGCTATAGC
>NW_016935079.1:0-754 GCF_001483705.2 Eufriesea mexicana
TAGAACGCTGAAATCCATATGAGAGCTGTGTATATCGGGAATGTCCAAACCACTTCAGCCTAACTCAAACAAACGCAGCATAAACATGCAAAGCATAAATGAACCTAACGTGCCGGGACCTTTCCTGCTACCGGCCCGAGAGACAACCAGTAAATACTAGAGCACAGTAGGGCACAGAAATCCACCGAACAGCAGAGTGCAGCGCATAGTTAAAGCTTCCATAACCAAATTTTGACCAAACCGAACGTGACCACGCAAAACATGCAGTGCCGCAACCGCTATTGCCGGCCTTCACAGAGCATAGCAGGGCATACTGGCTCACAGCAGAGCGCAGAAGCCTACCGAACATCAGTGTACAGCGCCAAAGTTAAAGCCATACCTACCAATCTTAGCCTAACACAGCCTTGCCGAATGCATTCTGATTCTACATAACGCACGGAGACCATTATTGTTGGCCATCTCAGAGCCATGCTGAAAATACTAGAGCTCTGTAGGGCCCAGGAATGCACCTAATGGCAGAATATGTCACTAGGGTCAAAAACTGTACTCTCCTAACTTAACCAATCGTAACATAACCAAACGAATCCTATCACAACCTAACGTGCCTCGACCACCATTGCTGGCCTCCACAGACACAGGGCCAAGTAGAGCATAGTAGAGTAGTGTAGAGCGCAGAAGTTGATAGAGTCGCAGTGTAAAGCAGAAAATTCGAGGTTATCGAAACCAAACCAGAGCTAGCGTAGCCAACCCAAAC
>NW_016935080.1:0-539 GCF_001483705.2 Eufriesea mexicana
TTTACGGATGTATCTATGGATGTATGCATGGTTGAGTGTATGGGTGTATGCATGGATGTATGCTCGTATATATGGACGTATGTATGGATGTACGTATGGATGGATGGATATATGGTTCGATGGATGTATGGATGGGTGGTTGTATGGCAGGATGGATGTATGGAAGGATGGGTGTATGGAAGGATGAATGTATGAATGGATGGCCGTATGGATGGATGGATATATGGTTCGATGGATGTATGGATGGGTGGTTGTATGGCAGGATGGATGTATGGAAGGATGGGTGTATGGAAGGATGAATGTATGAATGGATGGCCGTATGGATGGATGGATATATGGTTCGATGGATGTATGGATGGGTGGTTGTATGGCAGGATGGATGTATGGAAGGATGGGTGTATGGAAGGATGAATGTATGAATGGATGGCCGTATGGATGGATGGATGTATGGATGTGTTGTGGTATGGATGAACGGTTGTACGGATGAATGGATGTGCGGAAGAATGGATTTATGTATGGATTGAGGCATGGATGTATGT
>NW_016935081.1:0-1439 GCF_001483705.2 Eufriesea mexicana
CATCCATACGTCCATACATCCATACATCCATACATTATTACATACATACATTCATACTTACGAATATCCTTACATGCATACATCCATACATCCATACATCCATACATCCACACATCCATACATCCACAAATCCATCCATCCATGCACTCATCCATCCATACCTACATCCATACATACGTCCATACATCCATGCATACACCCATAGACTCATCCATACATACATCCATAGATACATCCGTAAATGCATCCATACATACATCCATGCATATAACCCATTCGCCCATCCATAAATCCATCCAACCGTACATCCATGCATCCTTACATATATTCATCCATACATCCCCACACCCATACCTCCGTAAATGCATCCATTCTTACGTCCATCACTCGATACATCCATGCTTCCATACATCGGTACATGCATACGGACATACATCCATACATCCAAATTACCGTTCATCCGTCCATCCATACATCCATACAGCCATACATACATCCATACATACAACCATACATACATCCATACATCCATCCATCCATACATCCGTCCACTCATACATCCAACCATACATACATACATCCATACATACATTCATACATACATCCCCACATCCATACTTCCATTAATGCATCCACTCGTACGTCCATCATATGCATACATCCATACAAACATCCATACATACATCCATACATCCACACATCCATTCATCCAACCATCCATCCATACATCCATACACCCGTACATCCATACATTCGTACATACATACGTCCATACATCCATACATCCATACATCCATACATCCAAACATCCATACATACTTTCATCCATACATTCATACATGCATACATCCATACATGCATACATCCATACATCCATACATCCGTACATCTATACATCGATCTATAGGTACATCCGTCCATCCATACATCCATACATTCATACATTCATACATCCATAAATCCATCCATCCATACCTCCATCCATCCATGCATCCATCAATCCATCCATTCGTATATCCACCTTTCGATACATACATCCATGCATACATGCAAACATATATACATCCATACATCCATACAAACGGAAATCCGTCCATCCATACGCCCATCCACTCATACATCCATCCATCCATACATCTATACATATATACAACCATACATCTATACATCCACCCATCCATACCACCATACATTCATACATCCATACACGCATATATCCATCCATCCACACGTCCATAAATATATACATCCATACATCCATACATCCGTACATCCATACATTCGTACATCCATACATTCGTACATCCATACATACGTACATCCATACATCCATACATACATCCATCCATACCTCAATCCATCCACACATCCATTCTTCCGTACATACATTCATTAGTACATCCGTCGATCCATACCCCAATCCATCCATACATCCATCC
>NW_016935082.1:0-864 GCF_001483705.2 Eufriesea mexicana
TCTTGAAACTAACGAGACGCGACCACTATAGCTGGCCTCCCCGGAGACAAGCATAACATACCATTGTGGAGTAGAGCGCAGGAATCCATAGAATCGCAGTGTATAGTGCAAAAGTCATAGCTATCCCCGCCTAACCTAACCAACCGTTACATAGCCAATCGTAGCCTAAATCAACCCTTACTGGCCTCCCCATAGTCGAGCATAGTTCACTGGAGCAATATAGAGCGTAGAAGTATGCCGAATAGCAGTTTGTAGCACAAAAGTCAAAGCTACCCTATCCTAACCGGCCCAAATGTAATAAAACCAAACGCAGCATCACCCTGCCTAACGCGCCGGGACCACTATTGCTGGTTTCCCCAGCTCCAAGTAGAATATGCTAGAGCACTCTAGAGCGTAGAAACCGACCGCATTGCAGTGCATAGCGCAAAAGTCAAAGATGTAATAACGTAACCTCACCAAGCCTAACAGGAAAAGCCTAACAGGACCAAGCCTTGCCTAACTAAGCATAACGTGCCAAAACCACTATTTCTGTCTTCCCCAGGGCCTAGCTGAACATACCAGATCAGAGCAGAGCGTCGAAATCCACCGAATAGTAGTGCATATCACAAAAGTCGAAGCTATCCTCTCCGAACCCAAGAAATCTTAACGTAGCCAAACGTACCATAACTTGCAGCGACCACTATTGCTGGCATACACAGAGTAGAGTAGAATGTAGTCGAGCACAGTAGACCGCAGGAATCCAGCGAATAACAATCTATGCCGAGAATGTAAGAGCTACCCAAACCTAATGCATACAAACATAGCATAACCTAGCGTAACCTAACTTAACCTGCTGTGTCGAGACCACTACTGCTGGCCGCCCCG
>NW_016935083.1:0-214 GCF_001483705.2 Eufriesea mexicana
AACATTGTGGTGAGTTAACTTGCTTGCATAAATAAGGAGGAAGGATTCTTTTGGCGTGCTATAGGCATTGCAATGCTGTAGAATCTGGAAGGAAAATACAATTTTCTTGTCATTTTCGACTAGTATCGTGGTGAGATAACTTTCTAGCATGAAGAAGGGGGAAATATACTGTTGACGTGCTGTAGGCATTACAATGCTACAGAATCTTGCCGGA
>NW_016935084.1:0-2876 GCF_001483705.2 Eufriesea mexicana
TGATCTAATATTCCCTGCTTTGAGCTGGGAATGGTCGAAAGAGTGGTCGCGGCGCGCTAGGTTTTGTTACGTTACGCTTGGATAGGTTAGGTTTATTTGGGTTAGGTTAGGATATCTTTGACCTTTGTGCAATGCACTGCCGGTCTATGGACCTCTGCGCTCTACATTCCTACAACATGCCCTGCTTGGCGGTTGGGAGGGCGGCAATTGTGGGCTAGGCAAGTGAGGTTCGGATTGTTTACGTCTGATTATGTTAGGTTATGTCAGATTATGTTAGGATACCTCCTACCTTTTTGATGTACGCTACTTTCGGGAGATTTCAGCAGTCTTCATTGCTCTGCTATACTCTGCTTAGCTCTCGCGGGGCCAGCGATAGCTTTCGTGGCACGTCAGGTTGGGTTACGTTACGTTTGCTTGTGTCACGATTTGTTAGGTTAGGATAGCATGGCTCTGACTTTTGTGATCTACACAGCTATTCGGAGGATTTCTACGCTGTACACTGCTCTACTGTATTCTGCTCGTCTCTGTCGAGGCCAGTAATTATGTCCGCGACACATAAGTTTGAGTTAGGCTACGTTTGGTTAGGTTATGCTTGTTTGGGTTGGGTTTGGATTGCATTGACTTTCGTTGTGTAGACTGTTGTTCGGTGTTCTTCTGCGATCTACTGTGCTCCAATATGATCTGCTTGGCTCTGGGGAGGCCAGAAGCAGTGGTATCAGCTCGTAGGTTTGAGATGGATAATGTTTGGTCATGTTACGTTTGGTTAGGTTAGTGTGGGGTAGCTTTGTTGTTTATGCTGTATACCGCTATTTGGTGGGTATCGGAGCTCTAAATTGCTATAATATGCCATACTTGTCCCTGGGGAGGCTGACAATATTATCCTCGGCACCATTCGTTTATCTACGTTGCGCTCGGCTAGGCTAGGTTAGGAGAGGTTATGTTGGGTTATCTTTGACTTTTGTGCAACACGCTGCATTGCGGTGGATTACATCGTTCTACTGTGCTCTAGTTGGCTCTGCTAGGCTCTAGAGAGGCCAGCAAGGTTGGTCTCGACACGCTAGTTTGAGTTAGGTTACGTTTGGCTTGGCTAGGTTTGGATACGTTTGGTTATGATGACTTCGTCTTTTGTGATGTACACTGCTAAATCCAGCGTTCCACATTGGTGTGTTGCACCCTGCGTAGCTCTCGCGCGGCCAGTAATAGCTTTCGTTACACGTCAGGTTAGGTTACGTTACGTCTGCCTACGTTACGTTTGGCTAGGTTCACATGCGATAACTTTGACCTTTGCGCTATACGCTGCTATTCGGATGATTTCTGCGATCTTCGTTGATCTACTATACTCTACTCGACTTTTGGGAGGCCAGCAATGGCGGTCGCCGCACGATAGGTTGTGTTAGGCTACGGTTACTTAGCTTAACTTTGGTTAAGTTTGTTTAGGGCGGTTTTGACTTTTGTGGTCTGCGCTGCCACTCAGTGGATTGTTGCGCTCTACTGTGCCCTAATATGTTCTGGTTGGCACTGCGGAGGCCAGCAGTAGTGGTCTCGTCCTGTTAGGTTTAGATATTCTACGTTTGCTTTGGTTGGACTATTCCTGGTTTTGTTGGGATGGCTTCGACTTTTGTGCTTTACACTGCTATTCGGCGTGATTCTGCGCTCTACTGCGCTCTAGTATGTTCTGCTTGGCACCGCCTAGGGCAGCAATAGAGGTTTCGTCCTGTTAGGTTTAGTTATCCTACGCTTGCTTGGGTTAGGTTGTTCCTGGTTATGTTGGGATGGCTTTGACTTTTATGCTGTACAATTCTATTCGGTGGATTCCTGCTCTCTACACTGCTCATTAATACTCTGCTCGTCCCTCGCGAGGCCAGCAATAGTGGCCGCGGCACGTTAGGTTATGTTAGCTTGTGTTATGTTGCGATATCATTGACTTTTGTGCTATACACTGCACTGCGGTGTATTACTGCGCTCTATTTTGCTCTAGCATATACTGCTATGGTCTGGAGGGGCGTCCAATTGCCTTCTCGGCCCGTTAGTTAGATCCAGGCTACTTTCGGATATGTTACGTTCGGCTATATTAGGATAGGTTAGCTTCGACTATCGTGCTATGCACTGCGATCCTATTGATCTCTGCGCTCCTCTCGCCTGTAATATGTTCCACTTGGCTCTGGTGTGGGCAGTAATAGTGGACACGACACGTTAGGCTGAGTTAAGTTACGTTTGGTTACTTTACGTTTTGCCTGGTTTGGATAGGGTATCTTCGATTTTCGTGCTATACTCTTTTATTCGGTTGATTTCTGCGCTCTACTTTGCTCTAATGTGTCCCGATTCACTCTGGGTTGCCACAATAGTGGTATCTGTAAGTTAGTTTGAGTTAGGTTACGCTCGGCTTGGCTATGTTAGGTTAGGGTTTGTCTATGTAACTTTGACTTTTGTGCTTTACACTGCTATTCGGTCGATATCTGCGCCCTGTGTTGTTTTACGAGCATCTGTTTGTCACTGGGGAGGCCAGCAACTGTGGCCGTGACACGTTTGCATGAGTTTGGTTACGTTTGGTTGGGTTAGGGTTGGCTAAGATAGCTTAGGACGACATTGACATTTGTGCAATGCACCGCTATCAGATGGATTTCTGCACTCTACAGTGCTCCAGTATATCCTGTTTGGCTATGTAAAGGCCAGCAGTTTTGCTCTCGGCACGTTAGGCTGTGTTATGTTGCGATAGGTTATGTTGCGATAGGTTATTTTACGTTTGGCTATGATAGGTTAGGGTGGCTTAGGCTTTCGTGTTTTACGTGCCTATTCTGAGGATTTCTGCGCTATACTTTGTTCTACTATACTCTGCCCGACTCTCGGGAGGCTACCAATAGTAGTCTCGGCACGTT
>NW_016935085.1:0-271 GCF_001483705.2 Eufriesea mexicana
TTTGCGGACGCCAGCAGCATTGTTCGCGACATGTTATGTTGAGACAAGCTACGTTCCGTAAGGATAGGTAAGATCAGGTTAGGTTAGTATATCTTCGTCTCTTGTGATGTACACTGCTATTCGCGCATTTCTGCGCCTTACTGTGTTCGAATGTTCTGTGCATGGATCTGGGGAGGCCAGCAATAGCCGCCTCGGCAAGTAAGGTCGAGTTACGTTAGGTTTGGTTAGGTTAGGTTTGGTCATGGTATGTTAGGATATCTTCGTGTCTTGT
>NW_016935086.1:0-205 GCF_001483705.2 Eufriesea mexicana
TAGATTCTTTCCACCTTGTTTATGCTAGAAGGTTATCTCACCACGATATTGGTCGAAAATGAAAGTAAAATTGTATTTTCCAGGACTATTCTATAGCACTGCAATGTCTACAGCACGCCAGTAGAATCTCTCCTCCTTATTTATGCAAGAAAGTTAGGTCACCACGATATTAGTCGAAACTGTCAATAAAATTGATTCTGCCAGG
>NW_016935086.1:1425-1988 GCF_001483705.2 Eufriesea mexicana
TTAGTCGAAAATGTCAATAAAATTGAATTTTCCAGCACGATTGTATAGCATTGCAATGCCTACAGTATGCCAATAGAATCTCTCCTCCTTATTTATGCAAGAAAGTTAAATCACCACGATATTAGACGAAAATGTCAATAAAATTGAATTTTCCGGCCAGATTCTACAGCATTGCAATGGCTACAGCACGCCAAAAGGATCTTTCCTAAATGTTTATGCAAGAAAGTTAGCTCACCCCGATATAAGTCGAAAATGTCAATAAAATTGTACTTTCCAGGCAGATTCTGTGCCATTTCGATGGCTATAGCAAGCCAATGGAATCTTTCATCCTTATTTATGCAAGAAAGTTAGCTCACCACGATGTTAATCGAAAATGTCAATGAAATTGAATTTTCCAACCAGATTCTATAACATTGCAATGGTTATAGTTTGCCAATATAATCTTTACTCCCTGTTTATACAAGAAAGTTAGCTCACCATGATATTAGACGAAACATTCAATAAAATTGAACTTTGCAGCCAGATTCCAGTGCATTGCAGTGCCTATAGCACGCCAATAGAAT
>NW_016935087.1:0-213 GCF_001483705.2 Eufriesea mexicana
AATAGACATTTTCTCTGGCAAGCAGACGGCTGCACTTGCCACTGGATTGAAAGCGTTAGACGACCTATTTACCAAGCAATAACAGGTTACAGATTTTGAATAGGCCTATTCTCTGGCAAGTAGATGGCTGTACTTGCGATTGGATTAAACGCGTTGGGCGACCTATTCACCAAGCTATAACAGGTTATAGATTTTGAATAGACCTATTCTCTG
>NW_016935088.1:0-2288 GCF_001483705.2 Eufriesea mexicana
CATCCATACATTCTTACATCCATACATACATACATACGTAGATCCATACATGCATTCATCCATTCATCCATACAACCATACATCCATCCATACATCCATGCATACATCCATGCATACGTCCATGCATTCATCCATACAAGCATCCATACGTACATCCATCCATCCGTCCATTCACCCATCCATTCATCCACACAGACATCCATACATACATGCCCCCGTACATCCAAACATTCGTACATCCAGACATCCATGCATACAAACATCCATACATCCATACATCCACACATCCATCCATCCATCAATACATCCATACATCCGTACATCCATACATTCGTACATCCACACGACCATCCACACATACATCCATACCTTAATCCATCCTTACCTTCATTCTTCCTTACATCCATTCATCCGTACATCTGACCATCCGTACCACAAACCATCCATACATACATCCATCCATACGGCCATCAATCCGTACATCCATCCATCCATTCACCGATCGTTCCATACATCCATCCATCCATACAACAACCCATCCACACATTCATACATCCATCCATACATATATACATCCATACGTCCATACATTTATAGATCAATACATCCATACATCCATTCATCCATACACCCATCCAACCATCCATGCATCCGTTCATCCACCTATCCTTCCACCCACACTTCAGTCCATTCACGCATCCATTCATCCACCCAGCCATCCATACATCCACGCACAGGCACATCCATGCATTCGTACATCCATGCAACTATACATCGATACATTCATGCATCCATACGTCTCTACACCAATACGTCCATCCATCCATATATCTATGCTCCGACACATACATCCAACCATTCTTCCATCCATCCATGCACCCTTCCATCCATCCATGTATCCCTTCATCCACCCATCCATCCAGCCGCACATCCATCCACCCACACATACATAAATCCTATCATCCGTACTTCCATCCATAGATACTTCCATCCACCCACACATCCATAGATATATATACATACATCCATCCATACGTAAATCCGTCAATCCATACCTCAAACCTTCCATTCATCCATCCATCCATACAGCCCGCCGTCCATACATCCATGCATCCATACATCCATACATCCATAAATCCATCCATTCCTACTTCCGTCTTTCGATACATCCATCCATGCATACATGCAAACATATATGCAACCATACAACGATACATACCAACATCCGTCCATCTATACCTCAAACCATACATACATCCATCCATCCATACAGCCATCCTCCCATACATCCATCCATCCACACATCTGACCACCCGTACCTCAAACTATCCATACATGCATCCATCCATACGGCCATCAATCCATACATCCAACCATCCATACATCCATACATATATACATCCATCCATTCATTCACCCATACATCCATCCATTCACACATCCATACATCCATCCATCCACACATCCATCCCCCCATACATCCATCCATCCATACGTCCATGCAGATACACATTCATACATCCAACCATCCATACACCCACCCATCCGTACATTATTCGATCCGTACATCTACCCATCCATACATCCATCCATCCATACATCCATACATCCACACCTCCATACATCCATAAATCCAACCACTCGTACGTCTATCATTCGATACATCCATCCATCCATACATCCATACACACATACATACATACAACATAACAGTCATGCGTCCATACACCTGTATATCAATACATCCATCCATCCATATATCCTGCCATCCACTCGTACATCCATCCACACATCCATACATACATACACTCATACACCCATCCACACATCCACCCATACATTCACCCATACATCCATAAATCCATACATCCATACATATATACATCCATACATCCATACATATATACATCCATACATCCATACCTTCGTACATCCGTCAATCCGTTCCTCAATCCATCCATACATCCATCCATCCATACAACCATTCACCTATACATACATCCATCCATACATCCACCTTCCCGTACAACCATCCATCCATACATACAGCCATCCATACATCCATCGAACCATACATCAATCCATCCATTCAAGCACCCATCCACACATTCAGCGATCCGAACATCTATCCATTCATACATCCATCCATCCATACATCCATCTTCCAATACAACCATCCATCCGTACATCCATCCACTCATACACACACCCGTCCATACTTCCACCCATCCATACATCCGTACATCCATACATTCGTACATCCGTACATTCGTACATCCATACATTCG
>NW_016935089.1:0-225 GCF_001483705.2 Eufriesea mexicana
TAACGCCTTCAATCCAATGGCAAGTACAGCCATCTACTTGCCAGAGAATAAGTCTATTCAAAACCTATAAGCTGCCATAGCTTGGTGATTAGATCGCCTATCGCCTGCAATCCAATGGCAAGTACAGCCAGATACTTGCCAGGGAGTAAGTTTACTCAAAAACATTAATCTGATATAGCTTGCTGAATAGATCGCCAAACGCCTTCAATCCAATCTCAAGTAATG
>NW_016935090.1:0-237 GCF_001483705.2 Eufriesea mexicana
GCATTCGGTAGAGTTAGGTTACGCTCGGTTATGTCACGGTTGGATAGGTTCTGAAATGATAGCCTTGGCTTTAGTGCTATAGTCTGCTATTTGGCGGATCCCTGCGCCCCAAATGACTCCAATATTATGAGCTTGGCTGTGGGAAGGTCAGCAATAGTGGTCTCAGCTCGTTATGCTGTGTCAGTTTACGTACGGATAGGCCGGGCTAAGCTACGTTTGGAGTGGGCAGATTTAACT
>NW_016935091.1:0-596 GCF_001483705.2 Eufriesea mexicana
GGAAAGGTTTTATTAGCATGCTATAGCTATTGTAATGCTATAGAATCTGACTGGAAAATTCAATTTTATTAACATTTTCGACAAATATCGTGGTGAGCTAATTTTGTTGCATAATTAAGGAGGAAAGATCCTATGGGCATGCTATAGCCATTTCAATGCTATAGAATCTGACTGGAAAATTCAATTTTATTAACATTTTCGACTAATATCGTGGTGCGCTGATTTTGTTGCATGAATAAGGAGGAAAGATTATATTGGCACGCTATAGCCATTGCAAAGCTATAGAATTTGGCTGGAAAATACAATTTTATTGATATTATCGACTAATATCGTGGAGAGCTAATTTTGATGCATAAATAAGGAGGAAAGATTGTATTGGCACGCTATAGCCATTGCAAAGCTATAGAATTTGGCTGGAAAATACAATTTTATTGATATTATCGACTAATATCGTGGAGAGCTAATTTTGATGCATAAATAAGGAGGAAAGATTCTATTGGCATGCTATGGCCATTGCAATACTATAGAATATGACTGGAAAATTCAATTTTATTGACATTATGGACTAATATCGTGGTGAGCAAATTTTGTTGCAT
>NW_016935092.1:0-440 GCF_001483705.2 Eufriesea mexicana
TGTTAGGGTACGTTCGGTTTGGCTACGTTGGTTTCGGTTAGGTCAGAGCAGCTTTGCCTTTCGGGGTATAAACTGTTGTTCAGTGCATGTCTGCGCTCCGCTAGGATTCAGTATGTCCTGCTTGGCTCTGGGGAGGCCACCAATAGTAGCCGCGGCGCGTTAGATTTGGTTAAGTTATGGCTGGTTTGTTATGTTGGGTTAGGTTAAGCAGTATTTGCTTTGCCTTTAGCGCTATACACAGCTTTTCGGTGGATTCTTCGTTCTACTGTAATCTAGTATTCTCTGCTTTGCTCTGGGGATGCCCCAAATTTTTTGCGCGGCGTGTTAGGTTGAGTTAGGCTATGCTTAGTCGCGTTAAGCTTGGTTAGGTTAAGGTTGGATGTCTTCGACTTTTGTGCTATGAACTACTATTCGGTGGACCTCAGCGCTCTTCGTTGCTC
>NW_016935093.1:0-774 GCF_001483705.2 Eufriesea mexicana
CAGGTCAGGTCAGGTCAGTTCAGGTCACGACAGTTCAGACCAGGTCAGGTCAGGAATGGTTAGATCAGATCAGGTCAGGTCCGGTAAGGTCAGGCAAGGCCAGATCATGTCTGGTCAAGTCAGGTCAGTTCAGGTCAGTTCACTTCAGATCAGATCATGTCATGTCAGTTCACCTCAGGTGAGGTCAGGCCAGGCAAGGTCGGGGCTGGTCAGGTCAGGTCAGGTCAGGTCAGTCAGGGCAGTCAGGACAGGTCAGGTCAGCTCAGGTCAGATCGGTCAGGACAGGTCAGGTCACGTCAAGTCAGGTCAGGTCAGGTCAGGTCAGATCGGGTCAGGTCAGGTCAGGTCATGTTAGGTCAGGTCAGGCCAGGCAAGGAAGGGTCAGGTCATGTCTGGTCAGGTCAGTGAGATGATGTCAGTTCAGGTCAGTTCAGTTCAGGCCAGGTCAGGCAAGGTCAGGTCATGTCAGGTCAGGTCAAGTCAGGTCAGTACAGGTCGGGTCACGTCAGGGCAGGTAAGGCCAGGCAAGGCCAGGTCGTGTCAGTTCAGGACAGGTCATGTCAGTCAGGTCAAGTCAGGTCAGTCGGGACATGTCAGGTCAGGTAGGGCTGGCTAAAGTCAGGACAGTTCAGGTCAGGTCAGGTAAGGTCAGTTCAGGTCAGTTCAGGTCAGGCAAGCTCGGGCCATGTCAGGTCAGGTCAGGTCAGGTCGGATGATGTCAGTTCAGGTCAGTTCAGGTCGGGCCAGGTCAGGCAAGGTCAGGTCAAGTTAGAT
>NW_016935094.1:0-1224 GCF_001483705.2 Eufriesea mexicana
TGCTATTCGTTGAATTTCTGTGATCAGTGCGCTCTACTGCATTCTGCTTGGCTCTGGGGAGGACAGGAGCAGTGGTCGCGTCACCTCGTTTTTGATTATGCACCGTTCGGTTACGTTAAATTAGGTTAGGTTAAGGTAGGATATCTACGACTTTTGTGCCGTTTACTGCAGTGGGATGGACCTCTGCGCTCTATTGTGCTCTAATTAATTCTGCTTCTCTCCGTGGAGACCAGCAATAGTGGTTTCGCCATGTTAGGTTGAGTTTGGCTACGTTTGGATTTGTTACATTTGGCAAGGTAAGGATAGACTTCTTTGAGCTTTGTGCCATGCGCTGCCATTTGGCGTGTTTCTGCACACCCATGTGCTATAATATGCTCCGGTAATAGTGGTCTCGGCTCGTTTGGTTGAGTAAGGATACGTTTCGATAGGTTATGATAGGAGGGCTCGGTCAGGATTCCTTTGACTTCTGTGCTATAGTCACCTATTAGATGGATTTCAGCGCTCTATATTTCTCTACTATACTCTGCTCGATTCTGAGGATGCCAGCAACGGTGGTCGTGGCACGTCTGGTTGAGTTAAGCTACGTTCGGTTATGTTAGGTTGGGTCATGTTTGGTTAGGGTAGCTTTGACCTTCGTACTCTACAGTGTTATCCGGTGGATTATCGTGATCTACTGTGCTATGCTATATTCTGCTTGGATCAGTGGGTTCAGGTGCAGTTGTCGGCGCGTTAGGTTGGGCTATGCTACGTTCGGTTAGGTTAGGTTGGGTCAGGTTAGGCTACCATATCTGCGGCCTTTGTGCTATTCACTACAATGAGGCGAATTTCTACGCTATACTGTTCCCTAGTACATTCTGCTGGACACTGTGGGTGACAGCAATAGTGACCTGGTCGTGCTAGGTTGAGTTAGTCTTCGTTTTTATATGATACTTTTGGCTAGTTTAGGGCAGGCTGCTATGGCTTCTGTGCTATTCACAGCTTTTCGGTGGATTTTCGCGCTCTAATGTGCTCTTGTGTCTCTATCTGGCTCTGGGGATGCCAGCAATATTGGTCTCGATACGTTATGTTTGAATACACTATTTTTGGTTTGGTTAGGTTAGGTCAGGTTATGTTAGGATATTTTCGACTTTTGTGCTACTCACTGCAATGCGGTGGATTTCTGCTCACTACTCTGCTCTAGTACAGTCAGCTTGTCTCTGCGGAGGTCAGCAATAGTTGTCTAGT
>NW_016935095.1:0-539 GCF_001483705.2 Eufriesea mexicana
CAAGGCCAGGCCAGGTCATATATGGTCAGGTAAGGTCAGGTCAGATCATCCAAGTTAGGTCAGATCAGGTCAGGCCCGGTAAGGTCAGGCCTGGCCAGATCATGTCTGGTCAGGTCATGTCAGTTCAGGTCAGTTCACTTCAGATCAGATCATGTCATGTCAGGTCACATCATGTCAGGTCAGGCCAGGCAAGGTCGGGGCTGGTCAGGTCACGTCAGGTCAGGTCAGTAAGGTCAGTCCGGTCAGGTCAGGTCAGGTCAGGTTAGGTCAGGTCAGATCAGGACAGGTCAGGTCAGGTCAGTCCGGTCAGGTCAGGTCATGTCAGGTCAGGACAGGTCAGCTCAGGTCAGCTCAGGTCATGTCAGGTCAGGTCTGTGAGATGATTTCAGTTCAGGTCAGTTCAGTTCTGGCCAGGTCAGGAAAGGTCAGGTCTAGTTAGGTCAGTTCATGTCAGGTCAGGCCAAGTCAGGTCAGGACAGGTCAGGTCAGGTCAGTCAGGTCAAGTCAGGTCAGACAGGACAGGTCAGGTCAGGTAAGGC
>NW_016935096.1:0-725 GCF_001483705.2 Eufriesea mexicana
TTCTACGCTCTACTGTGCTCTACTATATACTGCTTGCCCGTGGGGAGACCAGCAATAGTGGTCCCATAGGTTAACAGCGTATAGCACAAAAGTCAAAGCTACCCTATCCTAACCTAACCAAACGATACATAATAAAACGTAACCGAACTAAAACTAACGTTCCTAGGACACTGTTGCTGGCCTCCCCAGACACAAGCAGAATATACTGGGGAACGGCAAAGCACTGAAACCCGCCGCATTGCAGTGCATAACGGGAGAGGCAAGAAAATCCAATCCCTACATGAACTAACCTAAACCAACCAATCGTAGCGTAGCTCAACGTAACGTGGCGAGAAAGAACGCTCTTCCCGTCTTTCCCATATCCAAGCAGGACATACTAGAGCGCAGTAGGGCACCGAAATCCACCGAACAACACAGTATAGTACAAAAGTCAAAGCAACCCTGCCATAATGTTGCCAAACGCAACATAACCGAACGTATCAGAACTAAAGCCAACGTGCTGATGACACTTCGGCTGGACTCCCCAGCGCCAAGCAGAACATACTGGAGCACAGGATAGCGCAGAAATGCACGGAATAGCTGTGCATAGCACAAATCCCATGGCAATCCTATCCTAACATAGCCAATCGCAACGTAACCGTACGTTACGTGACTCACTTTAACTTGCCACGAAAGATATTGCTGGCACCCAAACATTCAAGTGGAACATATTAGAGAGGAATAGA
>NW_016935097.1:0-894 GCF_001483705.2 Eufriesea mexicana
CATGCAGTACACACTAGAGCACAGAAGTGCGCAGAAACCCACCGTATTGCAGTGTACATCACAAAAGTCAAAGATACCCTAATATAACCCAAATATTCCAATCCTAACCAAACAAACCTAAGCTAAGCGAACGTAACCTAACTCTACCTAGTGCGCCGCGGTCGCCATTTCTGGCCTCCCCAGAGCAAAGCAGAGCTTGTTAGATCACAGCAGAGCGAAGGAATCCACCGAAAAGCAGTGTACAGCACAATAGTCATAGCTATCCCAGCCTATCCTATCAAAACGTAACGAACCGGACATAACTTAGTACGACCTAAGGTTCCTAGACCAGTATTGCTGACTTCCACAGAGCCAACGAGGTTAAAGTAGAGAACAGTACAGGGCTGAAATCCACCAGCATTGCAGTGAGAAGCACAAAAATCAAATATATGCAAACCTACACCAAGCAAACATAACCTTACCAAACGAAGCCTCACTAAAGTTAGCGAGGCGCCGGCACTATAGCTGGACGCCTCAGGGCAAAGCAGAATACAGTAGAGCGCAGTTGCGCGCAGAAGTAAACAAAAGAAGTGCGTATATCACGACAGTCAGAGCTATCCTACCCTAACGTAGACATCATATCCTAACCGAAGGTAGACTAACTCAGCCCAACGCGAGGAGAGCACTATTAATTGTAGAGCTATGTAGAGCGTAGAAATCCACCGAAGGGCAGCGTGTAGCACAAAAGTCAAGGATAACCTGACCAAACCTAGCCTAACCTAACCTAACCAAACGAAACAGAACACAACCTGACTTACTGCGACCAATATTGCTGACTTCCCCTTAGCCAGTCAGAATATGCAGGAGCGCAGTGGGGCGCAGAAATCCGCCGCATTGCTGTGTGAAGCACAAAAG
>NW_016935098.1:0-4520 GCF_001483705.2 Eufriesea mexicana
CATAGAACCTTCGTGTACGGCAGAAAAGTCAAAGGCACCCAGACATAGCCAATACTTTCATATTCTACCCTGCATAGCAAACTCAGCATAACGTGCCGCGACAATTATTGCTGACCTCCACAGGTCCATGCAGAATAGAGTACAGCACATAAGAGGGCAGGGATACATCGAATAACAGTCTATAGGACGAAAGTCGATGCGACCCTGACCAAACTTATACTAACCTAACCTAACCAGTAACCTATCTGAACCGACCGTGTCGCGACCACTATAGCTGGCCTCCCGAGTGTCGATCAGTGTATAGTATAGCAATGTGGAGCGTAGATATCCACTGAATATAAGTGTATAGCACAAGAGTCCAAGCTATCCTATCCCAACATATACAAAAGTGGTATATGCAAACGCAAACTGTTGGAACCTAACGTGCCGAGGCCACTATTGCCATCATCCCAGAGCCACGCTGATCATATTGGGGCACATTGGAGCGCAGGTATCCAGCAAATAGCAGCGTATGGCACAAAAGCCAAAGTAGCGTATCCTAACGTAGCCAACCGTAACTTAAGCAAACGTAACCTGAATAAACCCAACATAACGAGACCACTGTTGGCGGCCTCCACAGCGACGCGCAGAATGTACTGTAGAACAGCAGAGCGCAGAAGTCCACCGCATTGCAGTGTATACCGCAAGAGTTAAACATATCCTGACCTAATCTCACCTAACATAACCCACACAAACGTTGCGCAGCATAACATGACGTGACAAGACCAATATTGCAGGCCTGCCCAGAGCCAAGCAGAACATATTGGAGCACGCTAGATGGCATAAATCCACCGAATAGCATTGTATAGCGCTAAAGTCGGGGCCATCGCATCCTAACTGCCGACCGTAGCATAAGCACACGTAACCTTTCTGAAGCAAACGAGCCGAGACCACCATTGCTCGCCTCGATACAGACAAGCAGAATATTATATAGCAATGTAGAGCGCAAGAAAGAAAAGCATTGCAGTGCACACCACAAAAGTGTAGGATACCCTGACCTAACTTGGCCTAACCTAACCTACCCAAGGGTAGTGTAATTCAACATAGAGTGTCGATACTAATATTGCTGGCATCCCAAGTGCCAGGCAGAAGATGCTAGAACACAGGAGAGCGCAGAAATCCGCAGCATTGCAATGAATAGCACAAAGGCCGTAGATATCATAACCTAACTAGACATAACCTAACCTTATCAAACGTAGCATTGCTCAACGTAACGTACCGTGACCACTGCTTCTGTCCACCCCAGAACCAAGCAGAATGTTGTCGAGCTCAGTAGATCACAGAAATACATCGAATAGCGCTTTATAGCGCGAAAGTCGGAGCCATGCTAGCCAAACATTGCCAAACATAATCTATCCAATCATAACATAGCCCAAACTAACGTGCCACGTCCACTATTGCTCGCCTCCACAGAGACGAGCGGATCATTTTAGAGGAGAGTGGAGTGCAGAAATCCACAGAATCGCAGTGTACAGCCCAAACATCAAAGAATGCCGACCCATGCCATCCTAACTTAACCTAACCATACGAAACACATCTCTTCCTACCGTGCCGAGACCACCATTACTGGCCACCCCAGAGCCAAGTAGGACACACTAGAGCACCGTAGACGTCAAGAATCCAGGGGATAGCAGTGACTGGCACAAAAGTTCAATCTATTCTTTCCTAACCTGGCCAGACGTGGCATAAGCAAACGTAGCATGGCTCAAACTAACGCGCCGAGACCACTATTGCTGGCGTCCGAAGAGCCAAGCAGAATATATCAGAGCACGGTAGAGAGAAGGCACCCAATGCATTGCAGTGTATAGCATAAGGGACAAAAGTGTCATAATCAAACCTGACCTAACCTGACCTAACCAAATGTAGCCTGACACAATAGAACGTGCCGCGACCGCCACTGATGGCCTTCGTAGAGACAAGCAAAGCACATTAGAGCCGAGAAATCCGCCGAAGTGCTGTGTACAGCACAAAAGTCAAAGTGGCCTATCCTGGCATAGCCAGACGTGTCATAACCGAACGCAACATAACTGAACCTAACATGACGAGGCCTCCATTGCTGGCCTCCACAGAGGCAAGCCACATGAAATAGGGAGCAGCAGTGCGCAGAGATACGCCGCATGGTAATGAATAGCACAAAAGCCGTTGATACCCTAGCATAACCTGACCCAAGTTAACCCAACCAATCGTAGCATAGCTCATCAGAACCGTCCTCGGCTGCTGCTGCTAGCATACCCGGGGGCAAGCAGAATATAGTAGAGCACTGTAGATCACAGAAATTCGCCGAAAAACAGTGTATATCACGAAAGCCAAAGCCTTCCTAACCAAATTTTACCAGCCTATCCGGGCCAAACGTAACCTAACTCAAACTAACGTGCCACGACAAATAATGCACGCCTCTCCTGGGACCAGCAGAGTATAGTAGAGCAATGCAGAGCGCAGATATCCAACGAGTAGCAGTATATAGCACAAAAGTCAAAGAAATCCTGATCAAGCGTTCCTAACCAAACCTAAGGGAACGAAACCTATCTCAAGCTAGCGTGCCGAGACCACACATACTGGCCACCCAAGTGGCAAGTGGGTCATATTCGAGCGCAGTAGAGAGCAAGAATCCCCCGATAGCAGTGCATGGCACAAAAGCTTAATCTATTCTTTCCTAACCTGTCCAAACGTGACATAAGCAAACGCAGCATAACTCAACCTATCGTGCCGAGAAAAATATTGATGGCGTCCACAGAGCCAAACGGAATATACCAGGGCAAACTAGGGCGCAGAAATCCACCTCAATTTTGTGTATAGAAGAAAAGGCAGGCATACCCTGACAAAACCTGACCAAAACTAACTTACCCAAACGTAGTGTACCTCAACATAACGAGCCGCGACCACTGCTCCTGGCATCCCCATAGTCACGCAGATTGTAGTAGAGCACAGTGGATTACAGGTTTCCACCGAATAATAATGTATAGCGCGAAAGACAGTGATATTCTTATCAAACTTGTCTAAGCCCAAGCTAACCATACGTAACGTAGCTCAACATAGCCTGCAGCTGCCACAGTTACTAGCATCCCCAGAGTCTGCCAGATTATTGTAGAGCAATGTAGAGTGCAGAAATCCACCGAATAGCGGTGTACATCATAAGAGTCGAAGTTATCCTAACAAAACCTGATCGAGTCTAATCAAAACAGACGTAGCTTATCTCAGTGTAACGTGCCCCGACCACTGCTGCCGGCATCCCTGAGCAAAGCAGAATATGTTAGAGCACTGTAGGCCACAGAAATCCACCGAATAACTGTGTATAGCACGAAAGTCAAAGAAATCCTAACCAAACTTTCCTCATATACCCTAACGAAGCGTAGATATCTCAATCTGACGAACCAAGGCAACTATTACTGGCCACCGCGGAGTCAAGCATAAAATATTAGAACGTAGTACAACGCAGAAATCGGAGGATAGCAGTGTGTGGCACGGAAGTCTGAAGAATCGTATCCTAACTGCACCAACCTAACCAAATACGGCGTAACACAACCTAACGTGCCGAGGTAACTATTTCTTGCCTCCCCAGAGCCAAGCAGAGTCTACTAGAGCACAGCAGAGTGCAGAAGTCCACAGCATTGCTGTGAATAGCATAAAAGTCGAAGACATCCGGATCTAGTTTTACCTAACCTAACCTAACCAAAAGCAGCGTAACTCTACAGAGCGTGCCGCCCCATTATTGCCGGCCCCCCCAAGTCGAGTAGATTATAGTTGAGTAGCGTGGAGCGCATAAATTCTCCGAATATCAGGGTATAGCGCATAAGTGGAAGATGTCCTAACCCTTCCTGGCATGACCTAACCTAACCAAACGTAGCAGAGCTAATCAAAACCTGCCGAGGCTGCTGTTCTGGCATACCCGGTGGCAAGCAGGATACAGTAGCGCACAGTCGAGCGCACATATCCAACCAGCAACAGTTTATAGCACGAAAGTCAAGGCCATCATTACCGAACTTAACCTAACCTAAACTAACCAAACGCAACCTAACGCAGCCTGAGTTGCCGAGACCAATCTTGCTGGCATTCCCAGGGCTAAGCAGCGTATATTAAAGCGCAGTAGAGAGCAGAAATTCTCCGAACAGCAGTGTATAGCACGAAAGTCTAAGTAAACCTGACTGAGCATAACCTGACCAAAGCTAACCAAACGTAACATAACACAACCTAACTTGCCGAGACTACTATTGCTTGTGTCCCCAGATCGAAGCGGAAAATACTAGAACACAGCAGATCGCGGAATTCCGTGTATGACAGTGTATAGCACATAAGTCTAAACTACCCCAACCTAACTTCACCGAACGTAACACAACCGAACGTACTATATCTCTGCCTAACATACTGAGACCACTAGTGTTGGCCAGCCAAGCCCCAAGCAGTACTCTGCCTAACATACTGAGACCACTAGTGTTGGCCAGCCAAGCCCCAAGCAGTATATTCTAGAACGCAGCTGAGTGCAG
>NW_016935099.1:0-555 GCF_001483705.2 Eufriesea mexicana
AATAGACGTACGAATGGAAGGATGTATGGATGTATGGATCTGTGGATGTATGAAAGTATGGATGGATGGGTGTATGGATGTATAGATGTATGGATCGTTGGGTGTATGGATGGGTGCTTGTATGGATGGATGGATGTATGATTCGATGGATGTATGGATGGATGTGTGGATGTATTTACGGATGTATCTATGCATGTATGTATGGACGAGTGTGTGGGGGTATGCATGGATTCATGGATGTAAGTATGTTTCGATGTATGCATGTATGGATGTATCGATGTGTGGATGTATGGGAGTATGGATGTACGAATTTCTGGATGTACGGGTGTATGGATGTATGGATGGATGGATGTATGTATTGATGTAAGTATGTATGTATGTATGGATGAATGGATTGGTGGATGGATTTATGGATGGATAGGTGTATGGATGTATGGATGGATAGATTTATGAATGTACGGATGTATTTATGATAATGTACGGATGAACCGGTGTATGGATGCAAGGATCTCTATATGTATGGATGTATGGATGGCTGGATGTATGAGTGTATGG
>NW_016935100.1:0-13330 GCF_001483705.2 Eufriesea mexicana
AGTCAAAGACAACCACACACAGCCCAAACAAACATAACATAACCCAACGCAGCCAATCGCAACTTAACGTGCCGCGACCACTGTTTGCGGCCTACCAAGGGTCTAGAAGATTAGATTAGAGCAAAGTGTATTTCAGGAATCCACCGAATAACTGTATATGGCATGAAAGTCAAAGCTACCTTAACTAATCATTGCCTAACCTAACCCATCCGTACGTAACCTAACCAAACCTAACGTGCCATATTACTATTGCTCGGATCCCGAGAGTCGAGCATAGTATAGTAGCGCAATGTAGAGCACAGATATCTACGGAATATCAGTGTATAGCACAAAAGTCATCGCTATCCTATCGTAACTTATCTAAACGTGAAATAACCGAATAGTGCATATCTTAACCTAACGTATCGAGAACACTTTTGCTGGCGTCGCCGGAGCTAAGCAGAACATATTTGGGGAGAGTAGATCCCAGATAACCATAGAATCGCAGTGCAAAGCACAACTGTCGAAACTGCCATATCCTAACATAACTAAGCGTAACATAACGGAACGTAGCATATCTCAACCTAACCTACTGAGACAACTATGGCTGGCCTCATCAGAGCCAAGCAGATTTTACTATAGCACAGTAGAGCGTAGAATTCCTCCGAATAGCTGCGTATACCAGGAAAGAGGAACATACCCATAACTAACCCAAACGAACGTAACTCAACCAAACGTAGCCTATCTGAAACTAACTGGCCCAGATTACTATTGCTGGCCTCCCCATAGTCGGGCAGATTAATGAAGAGCAACGTAGAGTGTAGAAATCCACACAATAGCAGAGTATGACACAAAAGTCATAGCTGACATATCCTAATCTATCGAAGCTTAGTATAACCGAACACAACCCAACAGAACCTAACGTGCCGCGACCACTAATGCTCGCTTCCTAAGAGACACGCAGAATATGACAGAGCACAGCAGAGCGCGGAAGTCCATACAATATTAATATCGAGCACATAAGGCAAAGCTGCCCTAGCCAAACCCAAAGCAACCTAACCTAACCAAACGTAATATAACTGAACCTAGCGTGCCGCGACCGGAATCGCTGGTCTCCACAGGGCCAAGCAGAACATATTATTGCAATGTAGAGCGCAGAAATCCACCGTACAGCAGTGTATAGCACAAGAGACAAAACTATCCTATCCTAATCTAGCAAAGCGTAAAGTAAGCAAACGTAACCTAACACATCCTAACGTGCAGAGACCTCTATTGCTGTCCAACTCGGTGCCAAGCAGAACATATGAGAGGAGAGTAAAGCGCAGAAATCCACCGCACTGGAGTGTATAGCGCAAAAGTGTGAGATATCGTAACGCAAACTGTCCTAGTGTAACCTGACCGAACGTAACGTAACTCGAAGTAAGGTGCCGAGATTACTATTCCTGACAACCACAGTGCCAAGAAGAGAATGTTGGAGCGGTACAGAGCGCAGAAATCCACCGTATGTTGGTGTATGCCACAAAAGTCAGAGCTACACTATCCAAACAGAACCAAACGTAACATGACCATGGCTAATCTATCTCAACCTCTCGTGCCGAGGCCGCTACTGCTGGCCTCTCCAGAGCCATGTAGCACCCAGTAGAACACTGTAGAAGACCACCGATCAGCTGTGTACTGCACGTAAGTCGAAGATATCGTAACCTATCGCACACAAACATAACCTAACCAAACGTGTCCTAACTCAATTTAACGTGCGACACGTGGACACGGCTCGTTTGGTTTAGTAAGTGTATGTTTGGTTAGGTTAGAATGGACCAGGTTAGGTTAGGATATCTGTGACTGTAGTGCTATACAGTGATATTTGGTGGCCCCCGACGCTATACTGTTCTCTGGTATATTCTGCTTGTCTCTGGGGAGCTCAGCAACATTGGTCTCGGCACGTCAGGTTAAGTTTGGTTGCGTTTGCTTGTATTGCGTTTGGAGGGGTAAGGACAGGGTAGACACGACTTGCGTCCTGTACACTGCTTTTCGCTGGATCTCTACGCACTACATGGCTTTACTGTACTCTCCCCTGCTCAGGGGAGGCCAGTAATTGCTATCTCGAGACGTTAGGATGAGTTAAGGTACGTTTGGTTATGTTACGTTTGTTTGGGTTAGGTGCGCTTTGGTTTAACTTTCGTGGAATACACCGCTATTCGGTGGACTTCTGCGCTCTACTGAGATATACTAAGGTCTGCTTGGCCCTGTGTGGTCCAGCTATATTGGTCGCAGCACGTTGCTCTGAGTTATGCTTTGTTTGGATAAGTTATGTTGGTTTGGGCTAGGTTTGGATTGCTTTGACTTTTCTGCTATAAACAGCTATTCTATTGACTTCTGCGCTCTCCTGTGCGCTACCACAATCTGCTTGTCTCTGTGGGCGCCACTAATAGTGCTCTCGGCATGTTAGGTAGAGTTATGTTACGTTTGGTTCGGCTAGGTTTGGGAAGGTTTGGTAGATCTAGCCATGACCTGTGTGCTACAGACTGCTGTTTGGAAGATTTCAGCGTTATACACAGCTCTCCTACTCATTACTTAGCTCTCGCGCAGCCAGAAATATAAGTCGTGGCACGTTAGGTTGGGTTACATTGCGACTGCCTTTGTTACGTTTGTTTTGGTTCGGACAGGGTAGCTTTGACTTCTGTGCTATACGTAGCCATTCGGTTAATTTCTGCGTTCTACTGTGCCCTAATGTGTTCTGCTTGGACCTGGGGAGTCCACAAATAGAGGTCTCGGCTCATTAGGTTCGTTTGTCCTGCGCTTTGTTTGGTTAGGTTATGGCTGTATAGGTCAGGATGTCTTTGGCTTTTGCACTGTACATTTCTATCTGGTGGCTTTCTGCGTGCTACTTGGGTCGACTCTGCTCTCCTCGACTCTGGGGAGGCCAGCAATAGCAGTCTCGGCACGTTATGTTGAGATATGTTACGTTCGGTTGGGACGGGTTTGGCTAAGTTTGGTTAGGGTAGTGTTTACTTTTGTCCTGCCCACTGCAATTCGGTGGATTTCTGCGCTCCACTGTGCTCTAGTATATTCTGCTTGGCTCTATGGAGGTCAGCAATAGTGGTGTAGGCACGTTAGTTTGAGTTAGGTTACGTTTGGTTATGTTAGGTTTGGTTAGGTTGAGCTAGGATACCTTTGCTTTTTGCGCCGTGTGTTGCTGTTTGGTGGGTTTCTGCTCACTACTGTGATCTAATACACTCTGCCTTGCTGTGGCGAGACCAGAAGTAGTGGTTGGGGCGCCTTAGGCTTTGTTACGCTGCGTTTGGTTAGGTTCGGTTTGTTTGGGTTAGGATAGGATATCTTTGACTTCTGCTCTGTACACTGAAATGCAGTGGAATTGTACGCTCTACTGTGCTCTAGTATGTTCTGCGTGGCTCTGGGTTTGCCAGTGGCAGAGGTGTGGGCCAATTAGGTTGTGATAGGATACGTTTGGCTATGTTATGTTAGCATTGGCTAGGTCCGGATGGGATCGACTTTTCTGGTATGGAATGCGGTTCTATCGATTGCTGCGATCAACTGCGGCCTAATTTCCTCTCCTTTTCCCTGGGGAGGCCAGCAGTAGTGGTATCGTCACGATGGCTTGATGTAGGCAACGTTTTGTTAGGATATGAAAGTTTGGGTTTGGTATGCATAGCTCTGACTGTCGTGGTATACACTGATATTCGTTGGATTTCTGCGCTCCACTGTGCTCCGGTAGATTCCGCTTGGCACTGGGGAGGCCAGCAACAGTGGTCTAGGCACGTTAGGTTGGATTATATTGCGCTCGGTTATGTTACGTTTGGTTATGTTAGGATGGAACAACTTTGACTTTTGCGCCATGCACTGCTATACGATGGATTTCCGCGCTCTAATGTGATCTAATTTAGTCAGCCTGGAACTGGAGAAGCCATAAATAGTAGTCGCAGATCGTTAAGTTAAGCTAGTCCACGTTTGGTTGAGCTAGGTTTGGTCAGAGAGGACATGACATATTTGACTTTTATGCTGTACGCTGTTATCTGGTGGCTCTCTGCGCTCTACTCTTCACTAGTATATTCTGCTAAGCTCTGGGGATACCAGCAATAGTGGCCTCGGCACGTTAGGTTGTCCTAGGATACGTTTGCTTATATTGCATTTGGATGGGTTAGGAGAGGATGGCTTTGACTTTTCTGCTATTCTCTGCCATTCGGTGGACTTCTGCGCTACACTCTGCTCTGATATGGTCTGTTTGGCTCTGGGCAGGCCAACTATTGTGGTCTCGGCACATTAGGTTGTGTTATGTTATGTTTGGTTATGTTATGTTTCAATGGGTGAGGTTTGGATAACTACGGCTCTCATGGCATAGATTGTTATTAATTGGATTTTTGCGCTCTACTGTGCTCTACTATACTGTGCTCTGCTCTGGGGAGGCCAGCGATAGTGTTCGGTGCACGTTAGGTTGAGTTAGGTTACATTCGGTTATGGTACGATTGGTCAGACTATGATTGGGCACCTTTGACTTTTGTGCGGTACGGTGCAATTTGTCTCACTGCGCTCTACTGCGCTCTAGTGTATTCTGCATGGGTATGGGGATTGCAGCAATAGTGGTCCCCGCACGTTAGGTTAAGTAAGGGTACCTTCGCTCACATTACATTTGGAAGTGTTAGGAGAGTATAGCTTCGACTCTTGCGCTATACACTGCTATTCGGTTGATTTCCACTCTTAACGTTGTTCTACCATACTCTGCTCGTCTCTGGGCAGGCCACTAACAGTGGTTCCGGCACGTTAGCTTGATTCACGTTACGTTTGGTTATGTTACGTTCGTCTAGGGTAGGCTTAGATGCCTTCGGCTTTTGTGCTATACGCAGACACTCTATGGATTTCTGCGCTCTGCTGTTCTCTAGTATGGTCTTCTTCGCTCTAGGGAAGCCAGCAATAGTGGGCTGGGCACATTAGGTTGCGATAGGATACGTTTGGTTATGTTGTGCTAGCTTTGGTTAGGTTTGGATTGTTTCGACTTTTCTGCTGTACACTGCGATCCTATGGTTTTCTGCTCTCTACTCTCCTCTGTTATGCTGTACTCGTTGAGGCCAGCAATACTGGCCGCGGCACTTTGGTTTAAGTTAGATTACGTTCGGTTTGGTTAGGTTAAGGTGGGTTAGGTCAGCATAGCTTTGACTTCTGTGCTCAACACAGATTCTCTACGGACTTCCGTGCCTTACTGTGCTCTAATATCCCCTGCTTGTCCCTGGGCAGGTTAGAAATGGTGGCCTCGGAAGGTTAGGCTGAGTTAGGTTACATTTGGTTATGTTACGTTTGTTTGGGTTAGGCTCGGATAGCTTTGCCTTTCTTGGCAATGACTGTTATTCGGTGAATTTCTGCGCTCTACTCAAATCTACCCTATTCTACTCGACTCTGCGGAGGATAGCAATAGTGGTCGCTGCATTTTAGGTTAAGTGAGGTTACGTTTGGATATGTCGTGTTTCGTTAGATTAGGAGAGCATTGATTTTTGTGCTATAGAGTACCATACGGCGCATTTCTGCGCTCTAGAGTGCTCTAACATGTCCAGCTTGGCTTTGGGCAAGACACCAATAGTGTTGTCGGCACAATAAGTTGAATAAAGCTACGTTTGATTATTTTAGTGTATGTAAGGTTATTTTATAGTATCTTTGACTTTTGTTCTTTAGACTGCAATGCAGCGGATTCCTGCGATCTATTGTGCTCTTAAATATTCCGATTCGCTCTGTGGATGTCAGCAATAGAGGCCTAGGCACGTTAGGTTGAGTTAGGTTACGTTTGGTTACGTTATGTTTGGTTAGGTTAAGCCAGGCTAACCTGGACATTTGCGCTGTACACAGAAATGCGGTGGATTACTGCGCTCTAATGTGATCTATCACATACTTCTTTCCTCTGGGGAGGCCCGCAACAGTGGCCACTGCGCGTTACGCTTACTAAGGATACTTTTGCATGTGACAAGTTTGGCTACGTTGGGACAGAGTACCTTAGACTTTTGTGCCATTCAATGCTATTTGGCGGATTTCTGCGCCCTACTCCGCTCTAATATTGTCTGTTTGGCTCTGGGGTGGCCAGCAATATCGGTACCATAATGACAGGTTGGGTTATGCTCCGTTTGGTTGTGTTACGTTTGGCTAGGTTATGATGGGCTACTTCGACTTTTGTGCAATATACTGCTATTCCGTGGATTTCTGCGCTCTAATGCGCCCTAATATGCGCTGCTTGGAAATACGAAGGATAAGAGTAGCGGTCGCGGCACGTTTTCTGGTGCTAGACTACGTTTGGCTAGGTTTGGTTTTGTCAGGTTAGGTTAGGATATCTTCGGATTTTGTGCTCTACGCGGCTCCTCGGATGATCTCTTAGATCCAATCTTTTATAATATGCTCCGCTTGTCTCCACGCAGGCCATCTATAGCGGCCGCCGCACTTTATGGTTAGTTACGCTGCGTCTGATTAGGTTAGGTTGTGCCAGGTTTGTTTCGGACATACTCGACTATTGTTCCATACGCTGCTATTCTACGGATTTCTGCGCTCAACATTTCTCTACTACGCTCTGCTCGACTCAAGGGGTGGAGCAATAGTGGTCATGTCAAGTTACGTTGAGTTATGTTACGCTTCGTTAAGTTAGGTTTGGTTACGTTTGGCGAGGAGAGCTTTGACTTTTGCGCTGCACCCTGCCATTCGGTGGACTTCTGTTGTTTACTGTGCTCCACTACAATCTGCTTAGCTATGTGGAGGCCAGGTGCAGTGGCTGCGCCACGTTATGTCGAGTTAGGCTATGTACGGTTAGGTTAGGTCTGGTCAGGCCATGCAAGGTTATCTACGGCTTTTGTGCTATTCACTGCAATGCGGTGGATTTGTGCGCTATACGATGCTTTGGAGCATTCTTCTCGCCCCTCTCGTGGCGAGCCGCGGTGGCATCGCCAAGTTAGTTTGTGTTGTGTTACGTCTGAACACGTCACGTTTGGCTGGGTTAGGATAGCCTACACTGACTTCTGTGCCTTACACTGCTACTCGGTGGACTTCTGCGACCTATCCTGCTCTACTACATTCTGCTCTGCTCCGGGCAGGCCGGGATCAGTGATCGCGGCTCGTCATGTTGGGCTATAGTGAGCTTCGTTAGTTAAATTAGGTCAGGTGTGGATAGTATACCTACGGCTCTTGCGACATTCACTGCAAAGCTGTGGATTTCTGCGCGCCACTGTGTTCAAGTACATTCTGCTTGCCTCTGTGTAGACCAGTAGTCGCGGTCTCAGCATGTTATGTTGAGTTTGGTTACGCTTGCATATGTTACGCTGAGCAAGGTTAGGATATGGTAGTATAGACTTTTTTGCTATGAACTGCTCTGCGCGGATAGCAGCGCTCTACCGTGTTCCAATATTTTCTGCTTAGCTGTGGCGATTTCAGTAATGGTAGTCTCGGCACGTTAGGTTAAGTTAGGTTACGTCTCGTTAGGATATGTTAGGAATGTTCGTTCAGGATTTCTTTGTTTTTTGTGCTATACACTGCTATTTGATGGACTTCTGCGCTCCACATTTCTCTACTAAACTCTGCTCGGCTCTGGGGAGGCGAGCAATAGTGGACGCGGTACGCCAGATTTTGTTAGGCTACGTTTGGTTAAATAAGGTTAGGCTAAGTTTGGTTAGGATTGCTATGACTTTCGCACTATACACTGACATACGGTGCATTTCTGTGATCTACTGTGCACTGATACATTCTGCTTGGCTCTGGGGAGGCCAGGAGCAGTTGTATCTGCACGCTATTTTGAGATATGCTACGCTCTTTTCGGTTAGGTGAGGTCAGGTTTGGTAACGATATCTGCGGCTTTTGTGCTAGTCACTGCAATGCGGTTGGTTCCTGCGCACTACTGTGCTCCAGTACGTTCTGCTTGTCTTTCTGGAGGCCAACATTAGTGGTCTCACCGTGTTAGGTTCTGTTAGGTCACGTTTGGTTTTGTTACGTTTGGCTAGGTTAGGATAGGCTATCCCCTCTTTTACGCTATACACCGCTTTTCGTGGGTTTCAGCCCTCTAATGTTCTCCAGTGTACTCTACCTTGCACAGGCTAGGACAGAAGTATTGATCCCGTCATGCCATGCTTGGTTACACTACGTTTGGGTAGGTTATGTAGGGACTGGTTATGACGCGGAAAGTCCGGCTTTTGTGCTTTTAAGTGGAATACGGTGGATTTCTGCGCTCTGCTGTCCTCGAGAATATTCTACACGGAACTGTGGAGGCCAGCAATAGTGGTCTCGGTACGTTCGGTTGAGTTATACTTGGCTTGGATGTGTTACGTCTGGAAACTTTAGGATAGGGGAGTCTGGACCTTTGTACTGTATACTGCTATACGCGGGTTCCTGCACGCTACCGTGTTCTAACATTTTCTGCTTGTCTCTGTGTTGGCCAGCTATAGTGATCTCGGCACGTTAATTTGAGGTATGTTCCGTACGGCTGGGTTAGGCTATGCCACGCTCTGTCATGTTATCTTTGACTTTCGTGCCATACACTGCTATTCGGAGGAATTCTACACTCGGCCGTGCCATACTATATTCTGCACGGCCCTCGGAATTTCAGTAATATTCGCGGCACGTCATGCTGTGTTCAGCTACGCTCGGTTATGTTATGTTAGGTTATGTCTGGTTAGGGTGGATTCGTCTTTCGTGCTGTACACTATTATACGGCGGGTTGCAGTGATCTACGGAGCTCTGGTATACTGCACATTTCTCTGTGAAGGTCAGCAATGGTTGCCTCGACATATTAGGTTGAGTTAGATTACGTTTGGATTTGTTTCGTTTGGCTAGGTTAGGGTAGGCTACTTTGACTTTTTTGCTTCTCACTGCTATTCGGTGAACTTCTGTAATCTACTATGCTCTAATACGTTCTGCTTGGCTATGGGGAGGCCAGGAGCAGTGGTCGCTGCACGCTATATTTTGTTATGCTCCGTATGGCTAGGTTATGTTAGGGCAGGTTGTGCTATACACTGCAATTTCGTGGAATTCAGAGCCCTACATTGTACTACCACTCTCTACTAGACTCTGGGGAGTCCAGCAACAGCGGTCGTGGCACGTTAGCCTGAGTTATGTTAAATTTGGTTACGCTACGATGGGTTAGGTTATGACGTGATAGGTCAGACTTTTCCGCTATACACTGCTATTCGGTAGATTTATGGGCTCTACTGTGCTATAACATGCTCTGCTCGGCTTTGGGACGCCAGCAACTGTGGTGTCGGGACGTAAGGTTGAAACACGCTACGTCAGCTTATCTTAAGTTTGGTTTTGGTAGGAAATGATAGCTTTGAATTTTGTGCTAAGCGCTGCTATTCGGTGGATTTCTGCGCTCTGCTTTGCTCTAATATGCTCTGCTTGACTCTGGGAATGCCAGCAGTGATGGTCTCGCTGCGCTAGGTTCAGTTAGGTAACGTTTGTTTTCGTTAGGTTTGGATAGCTTTGTCTTTCTTGGAATAGACTCTTATGCGGTTTGTGTATGCGCGCTACCCTGCTCTGCTATACTCTGCTCGACTCTGGGGAGACCAGCAATAGTGCTCGATGCTCTATAGGTTGGGTTAGCTTACGATGGGTATGTCTCTATTTGCTAGGCTAGGAGAGTACAGCTTCGACATTAGTGCTGTGCACTGATATTCGGTGGATTTTCGCGCGCCACTTTCATCTGGTATGTGCAGCTTGGCCCTGGGAAAGACCACAATGGTGGCCTCAGCACCTTATCCTGCTTTGGGCTACGTTTGGCTGGCTTGGCTCAGGTCAGATTGGGTTATGTTACCTTTACTCTTTTGCTTTACGCTGCGACGCCGCGGATTATTGTGATCTACTCGGCTCTAGTATATTCTGCTTGGCTGTGGGTGGTCAGGTTACGGTCAGGTAACGGGTTAGGTTACGTTCTGTATGCTATGTTAAGTTTGGGTACGCTTGCATATGTTACGCTCGGCAAGGTTAGGATATGGTAGTATCGACTTTTTTGCTATAAACTGCTCTCCGCGAATAGCAGCGCTCTACCGTGTTCCAATATTTTCTGCTTAGCAGTGGCGATTTCAGTAATAGTGTTCTCGGCACGTTAGGTTAAGTTAGGTTACGTCTCGTTAGGATAGGTTAGGAACGTTCGTTCAGGATTTCTTTGCTTTTTGTGCTATACACTGCTATTTGATAGACTTCTGCGCTCCACATTTCTCTACTAAACTCTGCTTGGCTCTAGGGAGGCGAGCAATAGTGGACGTGGTACGCCAGATTTTGTTGGGCTACGTTTGGTTAAGTAAGGTTAGGCTAAGTTTGGTTCGGATTGCTATGACTTTCGCACTTTACACTGACATACGGAGCATTTCTGTGATCTACTTTGCACTGATACATTCTGCTTGGCTCTGGTGAGGCCAGGAGCAGTTGTAGCTGCACGCTATTTTTAGATATGCTACGTTCTGTTAGGTTAGGTGAGGTCAGGTTTGGTAGCCACATCTGCGGCTTTTGTGCTATTCACTGCAGCGCGGTTGGTTCCTGCGCACTACTGTTTTCCAGTACATCCAGCTTGTCTTCCTGGAGGCCAGCAATAGTGGTCTCGCCGTGTTAGGTTCTGTTAGGTCACGTTTGGTTTTGTTACGTTTGGCTAGGTTAGGATCTCCTCTTTTACGCTATACACCGCTTTTCGTGGGTTTCAGCCCTCTAATGTTCTCTAATGTACTCTGCCTTGCGCTGGCTAGGACAGAAGTATTGATCAGGTCATGCCATGCTTGGTTACACTGCGTTTGGATAGGTTAGGTAGGGACTGGTTATGACGTGGTAAGTCCGGCTTTTGTGCCTTTAACTGGAGTACGGTGGGTTTCTGCGCTCTGCTGTGCTCGAGTATATCCTACACGGATCTGCGGAAGCCAGCTATAGTGGTCTCGGTACGTTCGGTTGAGTTATGCTAGGCTTGGATGTGTTACGTCTGGAAACTTTAGGATAGGGGAGTCTGGACCTTTGTACTGTATACTGCTATACGCGGGTTCCTGCACGCTACCGTGTTCTAGCATTTTCTGCTTGCCTCTGTGTTAGCCAGCTATAGTGATCTCGGCACGTTAATTTGAGGTATGTTCCGTACGGCTGGGTTAGGATATGCCACGCTTTGTCATGTTATCTTTGACTTTCGTGCCATACACTGCTATTCGGAGGATTTCTACACTCGGCCGTGCTATACAATATTCTGCTCGGCCCTCGGAATTTCAGTAATATTCGCGGCACGTCATGCTGTGCTAAGCTACGCTCGGTTATGTTATGTTAAGTCATGTCTGGTCAGGGTGGATTCGTCTTTTGTGCTATACACCATTATACGGCGGATTCCAGTGATCTACGGAGATTTAGTATGCTGCACATTCCTCTGTGGATGTCAGCAATGGTTGCCTCGACATATTATGTTGAGTTAGATTACGTTTGGATATGTTACGTTTGGCTAGGTTAGGGTAGGCTACTTTGACTTTTTTGCTTTACACTGCTATTCGGGGAACTTCTGTAATCTACTATGCTCTAATACGTTCTGCTTGGCTATGTGGAGGGCAGGAGCAGTGGCTGCTCGCTATGTTTTGTTATGCTTCGTATGGCTAGGTTAGGTTAGGGCAGGTTGTGCTGAGATATCAACAGCCTTTTTTATATACACAGCAATGCGGTGGAATTCTGCGATATACTGTGCTCTGGTACATTCTCCTGGTCTCTGTGGAGCCCAGCAATACTGGTTTCGACTCGTTAGGTTGGGCTATGCTACGTTTGCTTATGTTATGTTTGTTTGGTTAGAAGAGAATAGCTTAGACTTTTGTGTCATACGTTGCTATTAGGTGAAATTCTGCGCTCTGCTGTGATATGATATGTTCTGCTTCGCTATAGGCCGGCCAGGAATAGCGGCATGGTCTCGTTACGTTTGGATTTCCTACATTTCATTAGGATAGGTTAGGTCTGGTTAGGTTAGGATATCTTTGACTTTTGCGGAATACACTGTTATCTTGTGGCTTTTTGAGCTATACTGTGCTCTACTATATTCCGCTCGGCCGTGGGGTGACCAGCAATGGTGGTCGCGGCACGTTACGCTGAGTTAGGCTATGTTTGGTTAGGCTCCTTTTCATTGCGTTTGGCTTGGGTAGCTTAGACTTTTCTGATATACACTGCGATTCAATGGATTTCTGCGTTCTACTGTCAACCAAAATGTTCTGTTGGGCTATGGCGATGCCAGCAACCGCGGCCGCGGCAAGTTAGTTTGCATTAGGTTACGTTTGGCTATATTACAACCGGCTGTGTTATGAGGCTCTATCTCCGACTTTTGCGCTATGAACGGCTGTTCGGAGGATTTCCACGCTCCACAGAGCCGTAGTATTAGTAGTTTTATTAGATAGGTTAGGTTGGGGGAGGTTAGGTTATGTTTGGTTTGGTTAAGCTAGGTTAGGTTAGGTTAGGGTAGATGGGATAGGTTAGGTTAGGTTATGTGGGTTAGGTTATGTTAGGATAGGTTAGGCTAGGTTAGGCTAAGTTTGGTTAGGATTGCTTTTACTTTTGTGCTATGCACTGCAATTCGGCCGATTTCTGCGCTGAACTGTGCCCTAGTACGTCATGCTTGTGTCTGGGGAGGGCAGCCATAGTTGTCTCGGCTCGTATTTTGACATAGATTACGCTTGGTTGTGATACGTTTGTTTAGGGTAGGATGGGATAACATAGACTTTTATGCAATTCATTGTCATTCGCTGGACTTTTGCGCTCTACACAGGCTACAATATTCTCTGCTTGGCTCTAGGGATACCAGAAATGGTAGTTCCGACACGCTGTTTTGTGTTTGGCTACGTTCGGTTGTGTTACATTTTGCTAGGTTAGGATAAGGAAGCATTGACTTTTGTGCTATGCACTGCTATTCGGTGGATTTCTGCTAACGACTGCATTGAAAAATAAACTTCTTGGCTCTACGGAGGCCAGCATTTGTGGCCTCTGCGCGTTAGTATGGCCATGCTGCGTCGGTTGGGTTATGTTGCTTTCGGTTAGGATTGGGCCGATTTGTCTTACGCGGTGTACACCGCATTTCGGTGGATTTCTGCGCTCTATTGTGTGCTAGCATGTTCTGCTGGGCTCTGCAATGGCCAGCAATAGTGATCGCGGCACGTCATGTTGAGTCATATTACGCTTGGCTTCCTTAGGTTAGATTAAGTTTGATTAGGATAGCTTCGACTTTTGTGCTCAACTCTGCTTTTCTATGCACTCCCGCGCTCTACTGTGCTCTACCATTTTCTGCTTGTCCTTAGGGATGCACGCAATTGTGGCCGCGTCTCGATAGGATGAGTTACGTTACGTTAGGTTAGGTTATGGTAGGCTAGGTTAGGCCACGGTATCTTTG
>NW_016935101.1:0-823 GCF_001483705.2 Eufriesea mexicana
GTTAGGTTCGGTTATGTTTGGTTAGGATATATCTGACTTTTGTGATACACTGAAGCTCGGTAGATTTCAGCGCTCTACATTGCTCTGTTATACTCTGCTTAGGTTTCGTGAGGCCAGCAATAGAGGCCGTAGCTCGTAAGGTTGTGTTACGTTATGTCTGCTTATGTCACGTTTGAATAGGTTTGATTTGTATAGGATAGCTTCGACTTTTGTACTACACACTGCTCTTCTATGTACTTCTACGCCCTACTGTGCTGTAATTTGCTCTGCTTGGGGATTGGGAGGCCAGCAATAGTGCTTTCGGCACGTTAGGTTGTGTTAGGCTGCGTTCGGTTGGGTTACGTTTGGTTAGATTAGAATAGGTAGGCTTTGACTTTTGTGCTATACACTACTATTCGGTCGATATCTGAGCACTGCATTGCTCTACTAGCATATGCTTTTATCTGGGAATGCCAGCAACAGCCTTCATCACACGTTTGCTTGGGTTAGGTTAAGTTAGGTTTGGTTAGGTTATGTTAAGTATGGTTCGGATTGCTTTGACTTCTGTGCTATACGCTGCTATTCTGCTGATATCCGCGCCCAGTGTTGCTCTACTAGCATACGCTTGTCTCTGTTGTGGCCAGCATTAGTGGACGTGGCCCGTTCGTTTGAGCTGGTTTGCGTTTGGTTAGGTGCGGTTAGGTTAAGTTTGGTTTTAACGGCTTTGACTTTTGTGCTTTACGCCGCCATCTGGTGGATTCCAACGCTCTGCATTGCTCTGCTATACTCTGTTCGACACTGGAGAGGCCAGTAATAGTGGTCTTGGCACGTTAGGATGAGTTAG
>NW_016935102.1:0-544 GCF_001483705.2 Eufriesea mexicana
CATACATCCATCCACCCATACATCCAACCATCCATACATCAATCGATTCATACATCCATCCATCCATACATCCATGCACACATCCATCCATCCATACATGCATCCATACAGACACCAATACATACATCCAAACATACACCAGTACATTCATCCATACCTACATCCATACATCCAAACATCCATACATACATAAATCCATCCATCCATGCACTCATACATCCATACGTACATCCATACATCCATGCATACTACCATACACTCATCCATACATCCAAACATCCATACATACATAAATCCATCCATCCATGCACTCATCCATCCATACGTACATCCATACATCCATGCATACTCCGACACACTCATCCATAAATGCATCCATAGTTACATCCATGCATGCAACCATCCATACATACATCCACGCATGCATCCATCCATTCATACATCCATACAGATATACAGCCAAAACATACAGATATACAGACAAACATCCATATATCCGCACATCCATACATTCGTACATCCATACATTCGTACATCCATACAT
>NW_016935103.1:0-496 GCF_001483705.2 Eufriesea mexicana
TAGGCCAGTAATAGTGGACGCGGCTCGTCATGGTAAGTTAGGGTACGTTCGGATATGTTGCGACTCCATGGGTTAGGAGAGGATAGCTATGCCCTTCGTTTTATATCCTGATATTAGATGGGCTTCTGCGACATTCAGTGCTCTAATAATTCCACCTTGGCTCTTTCAAGGCCAGCAATAGTGGTCTCTGCACATGATGACATGTCAGGTTACGTTCGGTTAGGTCGGGTCAGGCTAAGTTAGGCAGGGATGGCCTTAACTTTTGTTCTGTGCACTGCTTTTCGGTAGATCTCTACGCTCTACTGTGCTCTAGTATGCCCTGCTTGGCTCTGTGGTGGGAAGCAATTGTGGTCTCGCCACGCTAGTTTAATTTATGCTACGTTTGGTCATGCTCTGCCCCTTGGGTTAGGCTTGGGTAGCCTTGACTCTTCTTATATGCACTGCGCTTATATGGATTTCTGCGTTCTACTCTCTACTAGTGTGTTCTGCTTCGCCC
>NW_016935104.1:0-452 GCF_001483705.2 Eufriesea mexicana
AATGGCATTAGCTCGCCAATAGAATCTTTCCGCCTTATTTACGCGGGAAAGTTAGCTCACCACGATATTCGCCGAAAATGTCATTAAATTGAATCTGCCAGGCACATTCTATATCATTGCAATGGTTATAGCACGCCAAGAGTATCTTTCCTCCTTGTTTATGCAAGAAAGGTAGCTCACCACAATATTAGTCGAAAATGTCAATGGAATTGAGTTTTCCGGCTAGATTCTATAGCACTGCAATGGTTATAGCTTGCCAATGCAATCTTTCCACCTTGTTTATGCAAGAAATTTAGCTCACCACGATATTAGTGGAAAAAGTCAAAAAAATTGAACTTTGCAGACATGTTCCACAGCACTGGAATGGCTATAGCACACCAAAAGGATCTTTCCTCCTTACTTATGCACGGAAGTTAGCTCACACGATATTATCCGAAAATGTCAATAAAATT
>NW_016935105.1:0-2982 GCF_001483705.2 Eufriesea mexicana
GTCATGTTCTGTCAGGGTATGTGTGACTCCTGTGCTATACACCGCTTTGTGGTGTATTTCTGCGCTCTGCTGTGCTCTAGTATATTCTGCTTGGATCTGTGGAGGCCAGGAATAGTGATCTCAGCGCGTTAGGTAGAGTTATGCTTCGTTTGGATCTGTTAAGTCTGGTGGGGTTAGGGCAGGATAGTCTAGGCTTTCGTACCATACACGGCTATCCGCGGATTTCTGCGCTCTATTGTGCTCTAGCATATTCAGCTTGGTTCTGGGATGGAAAGCAGTAGTGTTCTCGGCATGTTAGGATGAGTTTAGCTGCGTTTGCTTATGTTACGTTTTGTTACGATAGAATAGGCCACATACTCTCTTGTGTTGTGCACCGCTATTCGCTGGATTTCTGCACTCTAATGTGCTCTGACATGCTATGCTTGGAGCCGGATACAACAGCAATATTGGTCTTGTTACGTTATGCTGTGTTACACTACGTTTGGTTAGGTTAGGTTAGGTCATGTTATGACAGGATATCTTCGACCTTTGTGCTATTCACTGCATTCAGGTGGATTTCTGCGCAATACTGCGCTCTGGTACAATCTGCTCGTCTGTGTGCAGGTCAGCGATAGCTGTCTAGTCATGTTTGGCAGAGTTAGGTTACGTTTGGGTACGCTACGTTTGGCTGGAGTAGGATAGGCTACTATGACTACTGTGCTTTCACTGCTGTTCGGTAGACTTCTACGCTCTAATGTGCTCGAATATGCTCTGCTTCGTTCCTGGGTGTCCAGTAATAGTGGTCTCGGCACGTTAGCTTCAGTTATGTTACGTTTCGTGAGGGTACGTAAGGGAGGCACGATTAGGATTTCTCTGGCATTTGTGCCACGCACTGCTATTCGGTGGATATCTGCGCTATACATTGCTCTACCATACTCTGTCCGACTTCGGGGAGGCGGGCAATAGTGGCCGTGCCTCGTTATTTTGTGATAGATTATGTTTGGTTGTTTTAGGTAAGTTTAAGTGTGGTTAGGGTAGCCTTGACCTCCGTGCTATACACAGTTATTCGGTGGGCTTCAGAGCTCCACTCTGCTCTACTGCATTCTGCTTGGCTCCGGGGATGCCAGTAGCTGCGGTCGCAGCACGTTATGTTCAGTTATGCCACGTTTGGTTCGGTTAGGTTAGGACAGCTTATGATAGGATATCTTCGACTTTTGTGCTATACACTGTTATTCGGAGGATTTTTGCGCTGTACATTGCTCTTCTATGCTCTGCTTGATTCTCGGGAGGCGAGAAGTAGTGGTCGTGGGTCATCCGGTTGAGCTAATTTGCGTTTGGTTAGGATATGTTAGGCTAAGTTTGGTTAGGATAGCATCGACTTTACAGCTATACACTGTTATTAGGTGGATTTCAGTGATCTAATATACTCTAATACTTTATGCTTGGCTCCGCGGATACCAGGAGTAGAGGTAGCGTCACGTTATGTTGAGCTACGCTACGTGCTTTTAGGCAAGGTTGGGTCAGGTTAGGTTAGGATATCTTCGACTTTTGTGCTTTGCGCTGCTACTCGGTGGATTCCTGCGCTGTACATTGCTCTACCTTACTCTGGACGACTCTGGGGAGGCCGGCAATGGCGGCCGCTGCACGTTATGTTTCGTTATGTTACGATTGGTTAGGTTAGGTTGGGATACGTTTGTCTAGTATACCAGCAGCTTTCGTGCTGCACACTGCCAGTCGCTGTATTTCTGTGGTCTACTGTGCTCCACTGCATCCTGCTTTGCTCTCGAGAGCCCTGGAGTAGCGGTTGCAGCACGCTACGTTGGGCAATGGCCCGTTCGGGTCGGTTAGGTTCGGTCGGGTTAGGCAAGGACATCTTCGACCATTGTGATATTCACTGCAAAGCGGTGAGTTCCTACGCACCGCTGTGCTCTAGTACATTCCGCTTGTCTTCGCGGACACCAGCATTAGTGATCTCGTCATATAATGTTGAGTTAGGTTACGTTTGGTTATGTTTCGTTTGGATAGGTTAAGATAGGCATCCCTGCCTTTTGTGCTACTCACAGCTATTCGGTGGGCTTCCGTGATCCACTGCGCTCTGCAACACTCTTCTGGGATCAGGGGAGGCCTGGAGCAGTGGACGCGGCGCGCCATGTTGGGCTTAGCTACGTTTTGTTTGGTTAGGTTAGACCAGGTTTGGTTACGATTTTCACGGCTTTTGTGCTATTCACTGGAATGCAGTGAGCTTCTGCGCACTACTATACTCTAGTACATTCTGCTTGTGCATATGGCGGACAGCAATAGTGGTCTCGCCATGTTAGTTTGTGCTAGGGTACGTTTGGATATGGTACGTTTGGCTAGATTATGGTCGGCTTCTTCGATTTCTGTGCCGGGCACTGCTTTTCCGCGGATTTCTGCGCTCCATTGCGTTGTAATATTTTCCGCTTTGGCTTGTGGATGCCATCAATAGTAGTTTCGGCGCGTTGAGTTTTGTTAGTTTACGTTTGGTTAGGTTAGGATTGGCTACGCTCGGTCAGGTTGACTCAGACTTTCGTGATATACTCCGCTTTTCGGTGTATTTCTGCGATATACTCTACTCTACTGTATTATGCTTTGCCATGGAAGTGCTCGCGATATTGGTCGCGGCACGTTATGTTGAGTTAGGCTACATTTGACTGGATTATGCTAGGAAAAGTTTGGACAGGGTGGCTTCGACGTTCCTGCTATAGAGCATTATCCCGTGGGATCCTGTGGTCTACTGCTACGCGCTATTGTGCTATTCACTGCAATTCTGTGGATTTCTGTGCACTACTGTGCTCTACTACATTCTGCTTGGCTATTGGGAGGCCAGAAGCAGTGGTCGCGTCACTTTATGTTGTATTGGGCTGCGTTCGTTTAGGTTAGATTAGGCCACGTTTGGTTAGGATATCTACGGCTTTTGTGTATATACCGCAATGCGGTTGGTTTCTGCCCTCTACTGTGCTCTATTATAATCTGCTTATCTCT
>NW_016935106.1:0-243 GCF_001483705.2 Eufriesea mexicana
GGCGCAGACGTCCATAGAATGGCAGTGCGTAGCACAAAAGTCGAAGCTATCCTAACCTAACACAGCGTCGCCTAACATAACCAAACGTAATATAACTCAACCTAACGTGGGGCGACAACCATTGCTGGCCTCCCGAGAGCCAAGCTAGGAGCAGTAGAGCAACTTAGAGCGTAGAAATCGTCCGAATAGCGGTGTATAGCACACAAGTCAAAGCTACCCTATTCTAACCTAGCTAATCGTATC
>NW_016935107.1:0-806 GCF_001483705.2 Eufriesea mexicana
TGGTGATCTCGGCAAGTTAGGCTGAGATATGGTACGTTCGGCTATGTTATGTGTGCCTTGGTTCGGTTTTGATGGTTCCGACTTTTCTGCTATACACTGCGATTCATTGAATTTCTGCGCTCTGCTCTCCTCTAACGTGTTCTGCCTGGCAATGGGGAAGGCAGCCATAGTTATCTCGGGACGAGCAGGGCGCTGAAGTCTGCCGCACTGGGGTACAAAGCGTGAAAGTAAGACACAATCTAACCTAGCCTGACATAGCCAAACCTAGCCAAGCGAAGCCTGTCTCAACCAAACTTGTTGAGACCACCGTTGCTGGCATGCACAGCGCAAAGCAGAACATATTAGATATAAGTAAAGCTCAGTCGTTCACCTAATTGCTGTGTATAGCGCGGAATTGAAAGCTATTCTATCCTAAGCTGACAAAACGTAGCATAAGCGATCGCTACGGACGCAACATGACGTGCCATAACCGCTATTGCTGCCATCGCGAGGGCGTGACAGAGTGTAAAATAGCAATGGAGAGAGCAGATATCGACCGAATAGCAGTGTATAGCAGGAAAGACAAAGCTATCCAAAACAAACGTATCCTAACCTTGCCAAGACAAGCGTCACCTAACTCTACCTAGCGTGCCGAGACCGCCATTGCAAGCCGCCCCAGAGCCTAGCAGCACATACTAGAGCACAGTAGACCGCAAAAATTGACCAAACAGCAGTGTATAGAACGAAAGTCAATGATATTCTAACCGAGCCTAACCAAAGGTAACATGACCGAACTTAACCAAGCACAATCTAACGTGGCTAGACCG
>NW_016935108.1:0-526 GCF_001483705.2 Eufriesea mexicana
CCGATAGCCGTGTGTAGCACAAAAGTCTAAACTATACAAGGCTAACCTTACAAAACGTAACATTACCAATCGCAGGGAAACTCAACCTAACGCACCTAGAGCACTACTGCTGGCATCCCCAGAACCAAGCAGAATATACTAGAGCTCAGCAGAGTGGAGAAATCAAACGCATTGCAGTATATATCACAAAAGTCAAATATATCCTAACCTAACATGACCCAACCTAACCCAACCAAACCTAGTCTAACACAATGTAACATGCCGCGACCGCTATTGATGGCGACCGCGGAACGCAGCAAATCATACTAGAGCACACTAGAGAGTATAAATCCACCGAATAGCAGAGCATAGCGCAGAGGGCAAGACTGCCCAATCCTAACTTAACTAAGCGTAACATGAGCATACGTAACCTATATGAAGCTAATAACGCGCCGAGACCACTATCTCTGGCCACCCCATTGCCAAGCAGAATATACCACAGCACAGTAGAGCGCAGAAATCCACCGCATTGCAGCGTATAGCACAA
>NW_016935109.1:0-229 GCF_001483705.2 Eufriesea mexicana
GCCAATAGTATCTTTCCTCCTTATTTATGCTAGAAAGACACCTCACCTCGATATTAGTCGCAAATGTCAGTAAAATTGAATTTTCGTTGCAGATTCTATAGCATTGTAATGGGTATAGCGTGCCAATATAATCTTTCCTCCTTATTTATGCAAGCATGTGATCTCACCACGATATTAGACGAAAATGTCAATAAAACTGAATTCTCCATCCAGATACTATAGAATTGTA
>NW_016935110.1:0-3986 GCF_001483705.2 Eufriesea mexicana
CTCACATCCATACATCCATAAATATTACCATCCGTTCTGCCATCCAAATACTTCCATCCATCCCTACATCCATACACATATACATCCATATATCCATACATACGTACATCTGTCCATCCATACCTCAAGCCAACCATACACCCATCCATCCATACAGACATCCTTCCATACATACATACATCCATACATCCATACATACATCGATACATACATCCACACTTTCATCCATACATACATCCATCCATACATACATCCATACATCCACACATCCATGTATCCATAAATCCATCAGTCTGTACTTCCATCCATCCAACCATACATCAGTCCAACCATACGTACATCCATGCATACTTCCATACATACATCCACACAAACATCCATACACACAACCATAAATCCTTACACTCATGCATCCACACATCTGTACATCATTGATTGCATCCATCCATCCACATATCCTGCCATCCACCCATTCATCCTTCCGTACATCCATCCATCAACACGCCTATACATCCTCACATCCATGCATCCATAAATATTACCACCCGTACTGCCATCCGTCGATACCTACATCCACCCATCCACACATACATCCAACAATCCATCCATCCATCCATACATCCATACATACGTAAATACATACATACATCCACCCATACATCCATACATATATACATCCATACATCAACATATCCGTACATCCATACATTCGTACAGCAATTCATCCATAGATCCATACATCCATACATGCATACATTCATAACTACATACATCCATACATCCATACATCCTTTCATCCATCCAACCATACATCCGTCCAGCCATACATCCATACATTCATAAATCCTTACAACCACAAATCCATCCATCCATACTTCCATCCATCCATACATCCATCCATACATACATCCATACATATATGCATCCATATTTCCATATATCCAAGCATCCGACAATCCATACCTCAATCCATTCACACATCCATCCATCCCTACATCCATCCGTCCATTCATCCACGCACCCATACATCTATCCACCCAAACAGAAATCCATACATACACCCATCCATCCATGGTTAAATGCACCCATAAATACATACATCCGAACATAGATCCATCCATTCATCCATCCATCCATAAATGCATCCACCCATACATACTTCCGTCCATCCATCCATCCATCTATACATCCATACATATATCTATACATGCATTCATACGTTCATCCATACATACATACATCCATACATATATCCACACATCCACACATCCATATATCCATAAATCCATCAATCCCTACTTCCATCCACCTATACATACATCCATCCATACATCCATCCACACGTCCATCTTGCCTTACTTCCATTCATTCATACATCCACCCATCGATACATCCATCGAACCATCCATCCATCCATTCATACAAGCACCCATCCACGCATGCATCGATCCATTGATCTATCCATCCATACATCCATCCTTCCATACTTCCATGCATCCGCACATCCATAAATCCACCCACCCATATATGCATCCATACATCCATCCATCCATACACCCATTCATCCATACATCCATACATCCACACATCCATACATCCATCCATCCATACATCCACCCATCCATACATCCATCGAACCATCCATCCATTCATTCATACAAGCACCCATTCATACATCCATTGACCAATACATATATCCATCCATACATACATCCATCCGTACATACATCCATACATCCACACATCCACGTATCCATAAATCCATCAATCCGTTCTTGCATTCATCCTTCCATACAACCACCCAACCATACATACATCCATACATAAAACCATACATACATCCATACATACCTGCATGCATACATCCATATAAACATCCATACATCCATCCATCCATCCATACATACATACACCCCCCATACATCCATACATACACCCACACATACATCCATACATACATCCACATAAACACCAATGTATACATCCATACATACACCCATGCATACGTCCGTACATACATCTATACATACATCCATCGTTCCACATATCCATCCAATCATTCATCAATCCAACCATAGATACATTCATATATACATCCATACATCCATACATCCTTACATCCATACATATATACATCCACACATCCATACATCCGTATCATCCATACATTCGTATATCCATACATACATACATCCATACATCTATCCATCCATATATCCACCCATCCATACATCCATATATCCACACATCCACAAATCCATCCATCCATACATCCATCCAAACATACATACGTCCACACATACATCCATACATACATCCATACATCCATCCATCCATACATCCGCCCATTCATTATTCCATCCATCCATACATCCATTGATATATACATACATACATCCATACATCCGTATCAACCATACATTCGTATATCCATACGTACATACATCCATACATCTATACATCCATAAATCCACCGATCAATACACCCATCGATCCATACGTCCATACAACAATCCTTCCATCCACCCATCCATACATCCATACATACATCAATAAATATGTCCATACATACACAAGTACATTCGTCCATACATACATCCATACACACATCATTCCGCACATCCATCCATACATCCATACATTTATCCATACAATCTTCCATACATACATCCATACAACCATACATTCACGCATCCATACATCTGTACATCAATACATCCATCCATCCATATATCCTGCCATCTACACATACATCCATCCATACATCCATCAATCCATACGCCCATACATCCACACATCCATACATCCATCGATACATATATCCATAAAACATTCCACCCATCCACCCATCCATACATACATGCATACATCAATACATATATCCATACATACACAAATACATTCCTCCATACATACCACCATACACACATCCTTCCATACATCGATCCATACATACGTACGTACATACATACAAACATCCAAACAAACATCCATGCATTCATCCATTCATCCATACAGCCATTCATCCATAAATAAATCCAACCGTACTTCCATCCTTCCATACACCCATCCATCCATAGGTCCACCCTGGCATACATACACCGGTCCATGCAGCCGTGCATACAAACATCCGCGAATCCATACATACATCCGCACATACACACATACACCCATACTTCCAAACATCCGTCCATGCATTCATGCATCCATCCATACATCCATACATCCATACATCCGTTCATCCATACATACATACATCCATATATATATCCATACATCCACACATCCATATATCCATACATTCGCTCATCAATACATCCATACACCCACACATCCGTACATCCACAAATCCGTCCAACCATACAACCACCCACCCATACATACATCCATGCGTACATCCATACATCCCCACATACACCCATACACACATCCATACATACATCCATCCATACATCCGCACATACAGCCATATACACATCCATACAAACATACATTAATGCATTCATACATCTGTATATCCGTCCAACCATACATCCGTACATTCATAAATACGTACATCCATAAATCCATCCATCCGTAGTCCAATCTATTCAGACAACCATACATACATGCATTCTTAAATACATACATCCATGCATCCATGCATACATTCATCCATTCAACCGTACATCCGTCCTACCGTACATCCATATATACATCAACACATACATCCATACAAACACGAATACATTCGTCTGTACATACATCCATACACACATCCTTCCATACATCCATACATACATCAACACATACATCCTTCCATCCATACATCCATACATATATACAACCATACATCCACACAACCGTACATACATACATTCGTCCATTAATACATCCATGCATCCACACATCCATACATTCATAAATCCGTCCTACCATACAATCATCCACCCATACATACATCCATGCGTACATCGATACATCCAAACATACACCCATACACACAT
>NW_016935111.1:0-1581 GCF_001483705.2 Eufriesea mexicana
TAATCCAACGGCTACAGCGCTATATTGGTGGACGTGGCAAGTACCGTGCTTGCAATAGGAAATGCCTCAAGCTATGACAGTACCATACGTTGATCAGTCCGGAAGTGTTTTGGAATTTTCAAAAATAGTGAACGAAGTAGTACAACGGCTACAGTACTGTGATGATGGATGTACTAAGTACCGGGTTGTCAATTGTTAATGCCACGAGGAGTACTGGCTCTGTCATTTGCATTATAGAATGGCTATAATACCTAAATCATCATTGAGCTTATTATTCCATCGGCATCTGGGCTCTCCTGGAAGATGTAATAATTATCGTACTCTGAATTCTGTACGTCGCTAGACATAACTGTAGTATACATATTTGATTCAAGAATTGCTTAGGAATATTCGTCATCAGTGAACAAAGTAGTCCAACGTTTAAGTTACTGTGATGATAACTGTAATCTGTACTGTGCTCTCAATAGTTAATGTCCCGAGGGCCAGTGGATCTTTACTTTGTCATTCTAGAATTGGTATATAATTTAAGCCATAACTGAACAGATTTGTCCAACCGTTACTGTGATATATTGGGGGAGGTAATGAGCACAGTACGTTCCATTTTAAATATTCCATGCCATAAACATTAAATGCAATCATTTTTCCTGAGTTCCTTTGGAATTTGCGCCACTACTGAGCAAATCATTGAAACGCTAACACTACTGCGAAGATGACTGTACTCAGGGCTGTGTTGTAAATTTTTGGTGTCTCGTGGTATAGTGTATCTGCCTTTTGCCATTCTAGAATAGCTGTAGTATCCAAATCATCATTGAACTTATTGTTACTGCGTCAGCAGTGCTCTGATTGTAGACGTAATAAATTGCGTATTTTGAATAGAAGGATATCACTAGACTCAACCTCACTGTACATTGGCTATTGTAGTGTCGATTTCGAATTTACATCATGAGTGAACAAAGAAGACCAGCGGATACACTAATGTGACGATGGTTGCACACAGTACTGCGTTGCCAATTCTTAATGCCTGCAGCGTTAATGGACAGTGAACTTTATAATGTGGCTATAAAATTGAAGCCATCAATGAACAGACAAATACGGCGGCTGGATTGCTCTGCTGGTGGATGTACTAAGTACCGTGCACTCAGTTCGAAGTATCTGTAGCCATTGCCGTGCAACACATTTACTTTCCTGGAATTGCCTTGGAGCAGACATTACCAGCATACAACGCTATTCAACCGCTGCAATACTTTGATGGTGGCTGAAATCATTTCTGTGTTGTCTATTATTAATATCTCGGGGGATAATGGATCTGCATTCCCAGTTCTATAGTTGCTGTAGAATATACAACTCATGAGACCAATTTAATCCAATGCAAATAGTACCCTGTTGGCAGATGTACTTATTGCCCTACTGTGAATTCAGAACGTCGCTAGCTCTAGACATAGCATATATATTTCATACCGTAATTGCTTTGGACCCTACGTTGTCAGTGAACTAAGGAGTACTACGACTACATTACTGTGACGAAGGCTGTAATCAGTAGTGCGACGTAAAATACTAATACCTCGAGGGACATGGTGTCCG
>NW_016935112.1:0-1136 GCF_001483705.2 Eufriesea mexicana
CTCAAAAAGCATCTTTCCTCCTTACTTACGCAAGGAAGTTAGCTCACCACAATATTAGTCGAATATGTCAACAAAATTGTATCTTCCAGCCACATTCTATATCATTGCAATGGCTACAGCAATCGAAAAGATCTTTCCTCATTACCTATCCAAGGAAGTTAGCTCACATAGGTATTAGTCGAAAATGTCAGTAAAATTGAATTTTCCAGCAACATTCTCTAGCACTGAAATACCTATAGCCCGCCAACAGAATCTTTTCTCCTTATTTATGCAAGAAGGTTAGCTCACAACGACATTAGTCGAAAATGTCAATAAAATTGTATTTGCCATACAGACTCCATAGCGTTGCAATGGCAATAGCACGCCAATAGAATATTTCCTCCTTATTTATAACATTAGTCGAAAATGTCAATAAAATTGTATTTGCCATACAGACTCCATAGCGTTGCAATGGCAATAGCACGCCAATAGAATATTTCCTCCTTATTTATCCAAGAAAGTTAGCTCACCACGGTATTAGTCGAATATGTCAATGAAATTGTATTTTCCAAACAGAATCTACATCATTGCAATTGCTATAGCAATCAAAAAGCATCTTTGCGCCTTACTTACTCTAGGAAGTTAGGTCACAACGGTGTTTGTCGAAATCGACAATAAAATTGAGTTTTCCTTCAATATTCTACAGCATTGCAACGCCAATAGCACGCCAACAGAATCTTTCCTCCTTATTAATGCAAGCAAGTTAACTCACCACGATATTAGTCGAAAATGTCAACAAAATTGAACCTTCCAGCCATATTCTATAGCATTACGTCGGCTATAGCATGCCAATTGAATCTTTCCTCCTTATTTATGCAAGGAAGATAGCTCCCCACGATATTAGTGGATAATGTCAATAAAATTGAATTTCCCTTCCAGATTCTATAGCTTAGCAATGACTATAGTGCGCCAACAGTATGTTTCCTCCTTACTTACGCAAGGAAGCTAGCTCACCACGATATTAGTCGAAAATGTCAATAAGATTGAATTTTCCTTCTATATTCTACAGCATTGCATCGAAAATAGCACGCCAACAGAACCTTTCCTCCTTATTAATGCAAGCAAGTTAACTCACCACGATATTAGTCGAAAATGTC
>NW_016935113.1:0-721 GCF_001483705.2 Eufriesea mexicana
TTTTGAGCTGTACACCGCCATTCTGTGGATTTCTGCGCTCTACATTGCTCTACTATATTCTGCTCAACTCTGTGGAGGCGAGCAATAGTGGCCGTGGCACGTCAAGTTGTGTTAGGTCACGTTTGGTTTAGTTGGGTTGGGCTAAGTTTGATTAGTGTATCTCTGACTTTCGCGCTAGAACCTGTTTTTCTGTGAATTTCTGTGATTTACTGTGCTGTACTACATTCCGCTAGGCTGTAGGGAGGGCAGGAGCAGTGGTCGAGGCACGTTGTTTTGGGGTATGCTACGTTCGGTTAAATTAGGTTAGGTCAAGTTATGCTAGGGTATCTGCGGCTTTTGTGCTATTCATTGCAATACGGTGGATTGCTGCGCTCTAATATGCTCTAATATGCTCTGCGTGGCTCTACGAAGGCCATCAATCGCGGCTGTTGCACGTTATGTTGAGTTAGACTACGTTTGGGTAGGTTAGGTTGGGTCTGTTTAGGTTAGGATTTCCTCGTCTTTTTTGCTCTACACTGCCATTCGATGGATTGCTGGGCTCTGCATTGCACTGCTACGCTCTGCCCGGCTCTGGGGAGGCGAGTACTAACGGCCGCGGCATGGAGGCGAGGACTAACGGCCGCGGCACGTTATTTTGAGTTAGGTCACGCTTTGCCGTGTTAGGTTAGGCTAAGTTTGGTTAGAGTAGCTTCGTCTTTCGTGCAGTACACTATTATCCGTC
>NW_016935114.1:0-1227 GCF_001483705.2 Eufriesea mexicana
CATGTTAGGTTGTGTTAGGCTACGTTTGGATAGACAAGGTTGGAGTCAAGTTTGGTTATGATGAATTCGACTTTCGTACTATACACTGCTTTTCGTCGGATTTCAGCCCTCTGCTGTGCTCTTGTATATTCCGCTCGGCTCTGGGGATGTTAGCAGTAGTGGTCCAGACAAGTTAGGTTAAGTCAGGTTACAATTGGATATGTTATGTTTGGTTATATTTGGCTAGGATAGCTTCGACTTTTGCGCTACAAACTTCTATTCCGTGAACTTCTACGCACTACTGTGGTCAAGTATGCCCAGCTCTGTTCTGGGGAGGCCAGCGACAGTGTTATCCGCACGTTGGATTTATTTAGGCTACGTTGGGTTGGGTTCGGTTTAATTGTGTTTGTTTCGGACGTCTTTGACCTCTCTTCCGTACACTGTGATGCGGTGGTCTTCTGCTCCCTTCTGTGCCCTAGTATGTTCTGCTTGGCTCCTGGAAAGCTTGCGATAGTGGTCTCGGCTCATAAGGTTGGGATAGGATACGTTCGGTTACGTTGTATTAGCTTGGGCTAGGATTGGATATGTTCGACTTGCCCGCTACATACTGCGAACCTATGTACTGCTGCGCTCTACTAGCCTGCATAACGCTCTGCTTGGCCCATGGGCGCCGGCAATACTGGCCGCGGCCATTTATGCTGAGTCAGGCTCCATTTGGTTAGGTTACATTTGTTTGGGTTAGATTTGGATAGATTTAACTCCTCTGGTATACACTGCTATTCCATGGATTTCTGCGATCTGCCCTCCTCTACTATTTTCTGCTTGGCAATGGGGATGCCGGCAAAGGTGGTCGAGGCACGTTAGTTTGTGCTATCTCACGTTTGGATATATGCGGTTAGGTAAGGTTAGGTTAGGATCGACACGACCTTTGTGTTTTATTCACCAATGCAACGGATTCCTGCGCTCTGCTTTTCTCTAGCTTATTCTGCTTGGCTCCGGAGGGGTCAGCAATAGCGGTATAGGCACGTTAGGATTGGTTATGTTACGTTTGGCTATGTTAGGATTGGGTAACTTTGAGCTTTGTGTTATTAACTGCTATTCGGTGCATTACTGCGATCCTCATTGCTCTATTATATTCTGCTAGACTCTGGGAAGAAACGGCGGTCGTGGCACGATAGGTTGTGCTACGTTACGTTCGCTTAGGTTAGGTATGTTTACGTTTGGTTCGGATTGCTTTGGCTTTTGTGT
>NW_016935115.1:0-268 GCF_001483705.2 Eufriesea mexicana
TATGCAAGAAAGTTACCTCACCACGATATTAGTCGAAAGTATCAATAGAATTGCGTTTTCCAGACAGATTCTGTAGCATTGCACTGGCTATAGCTCGCCAGTAGAATCCTTCCTCCTTATTTATGCAGGGATGACAGCTTACCACAATATTAGTCGAATTCTTCAACAAAACTGTATTTTCCATCCAGATACTATAGAAATGAAATGGCTATAGCTGGCCAATAGAATCTTTCCGCCGTATTTATGCAAGAAAGTTACCTCTCCACGA
>NW_016935115.1:335-1120 GCF_001483705.2 Eufriesea mexicana
GCCAGTAGAATCTTTCGTCCATATTTATCCAAGAAAGTTAGCTCACCACGATATTAGCCGAAAATGTCAATAAAATTGAATATTCCTGGCAGCTTCTATATCACTGCAATGGCTATAGCACGGCAAGAGTATCTTTCCTCCTTATTTATACAAGAAAGTTAGCTCACCACGATATTAGTCGAAAATGTCAATGAAATTCAATTTTCGAGACAGATGCTACAGCATTTCAATGGCTATAGCAATCCAATAGATTCTTTCCTCATTATTTATACAAGAAAGGTTGCTCACCACGATATCAGTCAAAGATGTCAATGAAGTTGAATTTTCGAGCCAGATGCTACAGCATTGCAATTGCTGCAGCATGCCAATAGATTCTTTCCTCATTATCTATGCAAGAAAGTTAGCTCGCCACGATATTAGTCGAAAATGTCAATATAATTTAATTTTCCATCCACATACTATAGAATTGCAATTGCTATAGCTGGCCAATGGAATCTTTCCTCCTTATTTATGCAAGAAGATTACCACACTACGATATTAGTCGAAATTGTCAATAAAATTGTATTTTCGAGCCAGATTCTATAGCACTGCTATGGGTACGGCGTGCCAATACAATCTTTCCTCCACATTAATGCATGGATGTCAGCTCACCACGATATTAGTCGAAAATGACAATAAAATTAAATTTTCCTTAGCGATTCTATAGCATTGCAATGTCTTTCGCACGCCAATAATATCTTTCCTCCTTATTTATACAAGAAAGTTAGCCCACAACGATATTAGCC
>NW_016935116.1:0-3157 GCF_001483705.2 Eufriesea mexicana
GTTACAATATTCTCTGCTTCGCTCTGGGGACGTCACCAATAGTGGTCTCGGCACGTTAGGTTTAGTTAGGCTACGTTCGCTTATGACATGTTTGGTTACGTTAGGACAGAATATCTTAGGCTTTCGTTCCATTCGATGCCATTCTATGGATTTCTGCGCCCTTCTGCGCTCCAATATGTTCTGCTTGGCTCCGGGGTTTCCAGTAATAGTGTTACCGGCACGTTAGGTTGAGTTATGTTACGTTACTTTAAGGTTGGTTAGGATGGCATGGTTAGCGTTTCTTTGACATTTGCGCCATACACTGCTTTTCGGTGGATTTCTGCGCTATACATCTCTCCACTATACTTTGCCCGACTTTGTGGAGGTGAGCAATAGTGGACGCGGTATGTTATTTTGAGTTAAATTATGTTTGGTTTGGTTAGGATACGCTAAGTTTTGTTAGGATAGCCTTGACTTTCTTGCTATACAATGTTCTTCGGTGTATTTCTGCGATCTCCTGTTCTCTACTACATTCTGCTTTACTCCGGGGTGGCCAGGGGCGGCGGTTGCGGCACGTCATGTTGGGATATGCTGCATTAGGTTAGGCTAGACAAGGCCAAGTTAGGTCGGGATATCCACGGCTTTCGTGCTCTTCCATGCAGTGCGGTGGATCTCTGCGCTCTACAGTGCTCTAGTACATTCTGCTTGCCACTGTGGTGATCAACAATAGTGGTCTCTTCATTTTAGGTTCAGTTGGGCTACGTTTCGTGGGATTAGGTTAGGTTAAGCTCGGTCAGGATAACTTTGACACTCGTGCTCTACACTGCTGTTCTGAGCATTTCTGCGCTGTGCTGTGCTCTAATATCTTATACTTAGCGCTGGAGATGCCGCCTACTGCGGCCGCGGCAGGTTACGTTGCGGTAGGATACGCTTGGCTAGGTTACGTTAGTTTGGGTTAGGTATGGATGGACATGACTTTTGTGCTATAGACTGCGATCCTATGGACTTCTGCGCCCTACTGCCCTCTAGTAAGATCTGCTCCACTACGTGCAGGCCAGCAATACAGGCCGGGGTACGTTAGGTTGAGTTATGTTACGCTTGGTTATGACGAGTATTGGCACATTAGAATAGAGTACCTTTGACTATGCTACTTCTGCTAATCTTCTACTTTGCTCTCGAGTGGCCAGAGGTAGTGGTCGCTGCGCGTTAGCCTGTGTTAGGTTAAGTTTGGTTATGTTAAGATTGGCCAGGTTAGGATAGAGTAACTTTGTCTTTTGTGCTATACACGGATCTTCGGCGGACTTCTGCGCTACCTGTTGCTCTACTATGCTCTACTCGTCTGTGGGGAGGCCAGCAATGGCGGTCGTGGCACGATAGGTTGTGTTATCTTACGTTTGCTTAGGTTGGCTTTGGTTAGGTTTGGTTAGGATGGCTTCAACTTTTGTGCTATACACTGCTATTCACTGAACTTCTGCGCAATACTGCGCTCTAATATGCTCTGCTTGGTTCTGGGGCGGCCAGCAGTAAAGGTCTCCGCGCGTTAGGTTCAATTCATGTACGTTTGGTTAGGTTAGGTTGTGTCTGGTTATGTTAGGATATCTTTGACCTTTCTGGTAAACATTCCTGTTTTGTTGCTTTCTGCGCTCTAGAGTGCTCTGCTATACTCCGCTCCACTCTAGGAAGGCCAGCAATAGTGGTCGTGTCACGGTAGGTTGTTTTATGCTTCGTTCGGTTAGGTGACGTTACGACTGGCAAGGTTAGGATAGGGTAGCTTCGACGTTTGTGATATACACTGATATTAGGTGGATTCCTGCGCTCCGCTGTGCTCTAATATGCTCTGCCTTGTTCTGGGGAGGACAGCAATGATGGCGAAGACACGTATGTTTGAGGTATGTTCATTTGATTATGTCACGTTTCTTCAGGTTAGGAAAGCATAACTTTGGTTTTTGTGCTTCTCACTGCTATTCGGCTTATTCCTGCGACCTCCCTTACTCTGGTTTACTATGCTCGATTCTGGGGAGACAAGCAATAGTTGTCGTGGCACGTTAGGTTGTGTTAGGTTTCGTTTGGTTACGTTAGGTTGGGATACGTTTGACTAGGACGGCTTTGACTTTTGGGTTATAAACTACTATTCGTTGCATTTCTGCGCTCTACAGAGATCTAATATATTCTGCTTGCCTCTGTGAAGGCCAGCAATTGTGGTGTCGGCTCGATAGGTTTAGATAATATACGTTTGATTAGGCTATGTTTGGCCTGGTTAGGTTAGGATATCTATGACTTTTGTCCAATACACTGCTACCTGGTGGCTCTCTGCACTATACTGTGCTCCAGTATATTCTGCTTGGCTCTGGGGAGGCCAGCGGTAGAGGCATCGGCACGTTGAGCTAAGTTAGGTTGCGTTTGGATATATTACGCTTGAATAGGTTAGGAGAGTACTGCTTCTACCTTTGCGCTATTCACTGGTACTGCATGGATTTCTACACCCTACGTAGATCTACTAGACTCTGCTCGAGTCTGGGGAGGCCATCAACAGTCGTCTCGGTCCGCTACGTTGAATTAGGCTACGTTTCGCTTCGTTACGTTTGTTTGGGTTAGGTTTGGACAGATATGACTTTGGTGGTACGCACTGATATTCGGTGAATCTCTAGGCTCTACTGCGTTCTACTATATTCTGCTTGGTCGTTGGGAGTCCAGCAATAGTGGTCGCGGAACGTTATGTTGCGCTAAGCTATGTTATGTTACGTCACGGTTGGCTGAGTTAGGATAGCAAAGCCTTGTCCATTGGGATATATGCAGCTATTCGGGGAATTTCTGCTCTCTACTGCTCTGTAACATGCTCCGCTTGGCTCTGCGGACGCCAGCAACAGTGGTCTCAGCATGTCAGGATGAGATATGTTTCGCTTGGGTAAGTTACGTTTGGTAAGGGTAGGATGAGAAAAAGGATGAGAAAGCTTTGACTTCTGCGCTTTACATAGCTATGCGGTGAATTTCTACGCTCTACTGTGCCCTAATATGCTCTTCTTAGCGCTGGAGAGGACAGCAATTGTGGTCTCGGCGCGTTAGGATGAAATAGATTACGTATAGCTATTTTACGTTTGGTAAGGTTAGAATAGGTGGGCTTTGACTTTTGTGCTATACACTACCATTCGGTGGATTTCTGCGCTCTTCATTGCTCTAA
>NW_016935117.1:0-635 GCF_001483705.2 Eufriesea mexicana
AGCTGTACGGTGGTTGGTACATCCACCAACAGAGCATTGTGGCCAATTGTTTAATCTGCTCAGTCGTGAAATAAACGGTATAGCAATCCTTGAATTTTCATGGGATAAGACAATTGTCGCTGGAGAAATTGGCCTATGCCAAGAGGGTACTGAGCACATCCATCACTTCATTTATTCATTCGGTGACGATTTTTATTCCCCAGCTACTCTGGAGTAAAGAGTGTATGGATTAGTCATGGCTAGGCATAATTACAATTGTCTGTACGATACATGGTTCATCCACCTACGGAGCACAGTAGCCGTTGGATTAATCTGTTCACTGATGATGTAGACTCTATAGCTATTACAGAATGGTCAAAGGATAGATTTCGAATCCTTTATGCTATTGACCAATGGCAACACATTACTGAATGTAGCCATCTTAACGAAACTATGGCCATTGAAATAATATGTTCGCAGATCATCTGTGTGGTTCAGTAATTGCAGAATGGACAATGGTATTTGTAATAGTCACTGGAGAAGTTGACATGTATCATTACAGCTCTAAGTAGAGTCACAATCATAGTACAGTGTCCAATGCATTTATCTGTCCACTGATGACCTAGACTGCAAAGCAATCCTAAAATAGTCAATGC
>NW_016935118.1:0-554 GCF_001483705.2 Eufriesea mexicana
TAGGGAAGAATGGCTTAAACTTTTGTGCTGCGCACTGATATTCGGTGTGTTTCCGCGCTTCACGGAGCTCTAATATGCTCTGCTTGTATCCGAGGGTGCCAGCAATAGTAGTCTCGGCACGTTATGTTAGGCTACGCTACGTTGGTTTATGTTTTGTTTGGTTTGGTTAGGAGAGGATTGCTTTGACATTTGTGCTGTATACTGCTGTTCGGTAAATTTATGCTTTCTACATTGCTCTATTATGCTCTGCTCGACTGTGCGGAGCCAACAATGGTGGTATCTTCACGTTCGGCTGCGTTAGGCTGCGTTTGGTTGCATTACGCATGTTTGGGTTAGTTATGATTAGCTTTGAAGCAATTCGGCGGATGCCTGCGTTCTGCTGTGATCTACTATAATCTGTCCGACTCTGAGGAGGACAGCAACAGTGGCGTTGGCGCGATATGTTCAGTTACTTTATGTTTTGTTGTGCTACGTTTGGATAGGTTAGTGGAGGTTTGGAGCCACTTTTGTGATATATACTGCCATCCAGGGTATTTCTGCGCTCTACATTGCTC
>NW_016935119.1:0-727 GCF_001483705.2 Eufriesea mexicana
TCAATAGAATTGAATTGTCCAACCACAATCTATATCATTGCAATGTCTACAGCACGCCAATAGAATCTGTCCTTCTTATATATGCGAAAATGTTATCTCACCACGATATTAGTCGAAATTGTCAATAAAATAGAATCTGCCAAACACATTCTATATCATTGCAATGGCTATAGCAGCCCAGTAGTATCTTTCCTCCTTATTTATGCAAGAAGGGCAGCTCACCACAATATTAGTGGATGATGTCAATAAAATTGTATTAAACCACAATCTATATCATTGCAATGTCTACAGCACGCCAATAGAATCTGCCCTGCTAATTTCGGCAAGAAAGATAGCTCACCACGATAATAGTCGAAACTCTCAATAATATTGATCTTTCCAGCAAGATTCTATAGCATTGCAAAGCCTGTAGTACGCCAATACAATCTTTCCTCCTTACTCTTGCGAGAAAGATAACTCGCCAGGATATTAGCCGAAAATGTCAATAAAATTGAATTTTCCATCCAGGTTCTATTGCATTGCGATGGCTATAGCAAGCCAACAAAATCATTCATACTTTTTTATGAAAGAAAGATAGCTCACCACGATATTAGTCGAAACTGTCATTGGAATTGAATCTGCCAGGTTCATTCTATATCATTGCAATGGTGATAGCAGGCCAAAAGTATCTTTCCTCCTTATCTATGCAAGAAACGCAGCGCACCACAATATTATACGAAAATGTCAA
>NW_016935119.1:2031-2954 GCF_001483705.2 Eufriesea mexicana
TAGATTCTGTAGTATTGAAATGCCTATAGCACCCCAATAGAATCTTTCCTCCTTTTTTATGCAAGAAAATTAGCTCGTCTCGAATTTAGCCGAAAGTGTCAATAAAATTGAATCTACCAAACACATTCTATATCATTGCAATGGCTATAGCAGGCCAGTAGAATCTTTCCTCCTTATTTATGCAAGAAGGGCGGCTCACCAAAATATTAGTGGATGATGTCAATAAAATAGAATTCTCCAGCCAGATTCTACAGCACTTGAGCGGCTATAGCACGCAAATAGAATCTTTCCTCCTTATTTATGCAACAAAGGTAGCTCATCACGATATTCGTAGAAAATGTCAGTCAAATTGCATTTTCCAGCCAGATTCTATAGCATTGCTAAGGCTATAGCAAGCCCATAGAATCATTCATCCTTACTTATGCAAGAAAGTTAGCTCTCCACGGTATTAGTCACAAATGTTAATAAAATAGAGTTTTCCAGCCTGATTCTGCTGCATTGCAAAGGCTATAGCACTCCGAACGGACCTTTCCTCCGTACCTATGCAAGGAAGATATCTCACCACGAAATTAGTAGAGAATGACAATAAAATTGAATTTTCCAGGAAGATTCTATTGCATTGCAATGCCTATAGCACGCCAATAGTATCTATCCTACTTATATATGCGAGAATGTTATCTCACCGCGATATTAGCCGAAAATGTCAATAAAATTGAATTTTCGAACCACACTGTATATCATTGCAAGGCCTACAGCACGCCAATATAATCTGCCCTGCTCATTTAGGCAAGAAAGATAGCTTACCACGATAATAGTCGAAACTGTCAATAATATTGATCTTTGCAGAAAGATTCTATAGCATTGCAAAGCCTATAGCACGTCAATACAATCTTTCCTCCTTATTTTTGCGAGAAAGCTAACAC
>NW_016935119.1:3746-4907 GCF_001483705.2 Eufriesea mexicana
ATATTAGAAGAAACTGTCAATAAAATTGAATTTTCCAATCAGACTCTATAGCATTGCAGTGGCTATAGCTCGACAATAGGATCTTTCCTACATGTTTTTGCAAGAAAGTTTGCTCACCAGGATATTAATCGAAGATGTCAATATAATTAAATTTTCAAACCACATTCTATATCATTGCAATGTCTATTGCACGAGAATAGAATCTACTCTGCTTATTTAGGCAAGAAAGGTAGCTCACCACGATATTAGTCGAAACTGTCAATAAAATTGAACTTTCCTGACAGTTTCTATAGCATTGCAAAGCCTGTAGCACGCCGATAGGATATTTCCTCCTTATATATGCAAGAAATGTAGCTCACCACGATATTAGTAAAAAATGTCAATAAAATTGAATTGTCCAGCAAGATTCCACGGCATTGGAATTGCTATAGCACTCCAAAAGGATCTCTCCTCCTTACTTATGCAAGGAACATAGGTCACCACGATATCAGTCGAAAATGACAATAATATTGAATTTTCCAGGACGAGCCTATAGCATTGCGATGCCTATAGCACGCCAATAGAATCTCTCCTCCTTATTTATGCGAGAAAGATAGCTCACCACGATATTAGCCGAAAAGGTCAGTAAAATTCAATTTTCCCGTCAGATTCGAAAGCATTGCAGTGGCTATAGCTCGCCAATAAAATCTTTCATCCTAGTTTATGCAAGAAAGTTAGCTCACCACGATATTATTCGGAAATGACAACAAAATTGAATTTTCCAGGTCGATTCTATTGCACTGCGATGACCATAGCACGCCAGTAGAATCTCTCCTCCTTATTTATGCAAGAAGATAGCTTACCACGATATTAGTCGAAAGTGTCAATAAAATTGATCTTTCCAGCCAGATTCTATAGCATTGCGTAGGCTATAGCACGCCTATAGAATCTTTCCCCCCTATTTATGCAAGAAAGTTAGCTCACAAAGATGTAAGGTGAAAATGTCAATAAAATTGTTCTTTCCAGCAAGATTCTATTGGATTGCAATGCCACTAACACGCCAATAGTATCTTTCCTGCTTATTTATGCGAGAAGGTTTACTCACCACGATATTAGCCGAAAATGTCAATAAAATTGAATCTGCCGCACACATTCTACATCATTGTATTGGCTATAGCACGC
>NW_016935119.1:5791-6236 GCF_001483705.2 Eufriesea mexicana
AATAAAATTGAACTTTCCATTCAGATTCTATAGCACTGCAGTTGCTATAGCTCACCAATAGAATCATTCCTCCATGTTTATGCAAGAAAGTAAGCTCACCACGATATTAGTCGAAAACGTCAGTAAAGTTGAACTTTCCAGCCAGATTCTATAGCATTGCGACGGCCGAAGCACGCCAATTGTATCTTTCCCACTTATTTATGCAAGAAAGGTAGCTCACCACGATATTATTCGAAACTGTCAATAAAATTGAACTTTCCATCCAGATTCTATAGCATTGCGTAGGCTATAGCACGCCTATAGAATCTTTCCTCCCTATTTATGCAAGAAAGGTAGCTCACCACTATATTAGTCGAAAATGTCAGTAAAACTGAATTTTCGCGCCAGATTCCGGTGCATTGCAATGGCTATAGCACGCCATTAGATTCTTTCCACCTTATTTATG
>NW_016935120.1:0-3521 GCF_001483705.2 Eufriesea mexicana
TTAATACTTACATGAGCGATAGCTTTTGTATTTCCTGTAATAAATAAGATTGCTATAGAAAAGCATTTTTCTTGCATAATATTCCTATTATTTTGCAATAATTATACACTAGCATAAGAAAGCGTAAAAAATAAATTATTTCATTAGGAAATTTTATTTACAATTTTTTCATAGACGAAAAATGAACACAATCAAAAATAGATTAAAAAACTACCAACTATGGGACGGGAATCGAACCACGGTCCATTACCACAGGAATATTCATCTATCGCTTTTAGGCCACGACTGCACTTGTAAAATGATGGAAATAAATCTGTAATTACGAAAGTAATGAAACTTTAATCGTAAATATCTCAAAAAACTATTGAGTAGTTGCCGCTATAGTGATATATTTTCTTAAACTGCATGACGATATCTACAAACCTGCAGAGCATCAACTAAATCGGTGACCCGAAGCACTTGCACTTCCTTGTTAGCTTAATTCCGCCTCATTTAAATATCATTTAAACAGATATTGCCCACTCTCTATTTTCAAATTCCAATGGGAACAGTGAAAATTCACATGAGATAGGACATATGTTATACTTTGTGCGTAGCTCTTAGCTTGATATTGTTTCCCAAAGGAAAACAATACCAATTACCAGGTCTCACCACGTGGAGGTGGCTACGCATCGAGACCCGACATGCGCCCTAGTGGCGCAGCCTGCTGGTGCTACCTGTATCAAAGGTACCCTAATCTAACTTGGAGCGAATTAAGTTAAAGTGACTCTTCTGACACTTTACTTTATTTCGTGTCTTACAAAGGGAACTTCGATTCGGTATACTGAAACTCTACTGTCGCAACGCTAAGAGATTTTCAAGTTCCCATAAAAATAGGGAATGAAATATCAAACACGCGAGCAAATAGAAAATCGCGACGCGCCCGAACGAGATCGCGATTATTCGAAAGACCGACTAGCCTAGGCGATGTACTCCCGTGTACAGAGATAACTTCATACCTCGGCACCCTCCCGATCGGGCCTAGCTCAATTCCAGTCACTGTCGCACTCGCCAAGACTTACACGTGGACCAAGGATAGTCCCTGAACCAATGAAACTTCTAGTGTCAACGCGAGGGCCCTGCTGGGCGGTTGCCGGCCAAGACAGACACTTCGCATCCCAGCCACACGGGGTAGAACTTAATCATCCCTGTGGTCTAACCGTAGATGGTACTAGTCCGTCAGCCAGCATGTGCCCGAGCCCCAGTCGCGTACGACTTAGGCAGCGGACCGCCCCGTCGAGGTCAGAAGACGCACTGATCCGAGGGGGTCACCCTGGAACCCGATGCATGACGAGATTGACAGTGACTGGAAATGAGTGTCGGAGACGAGTCGTGAGGATGACTTACGAAGCATGTACTTATCGAGTACACGAGAGCACGTCGCGTAGGCTAGTCGGTACTTACGAACGATCGCGATTATCGCGAGAACAATTATGTTCTATTTGCTAAACGAGGGGGATAAGAAAATGATAGAGAATTTATAAATTTCGCTCCAAGTTAGGTAGCTTACCTTTGTACAGATAGCGCGCACATGATACTTAGTCTATGGATCTATCTTATGATTACTTAAAAGTAAACGCACGCATCGTTCATTGATGTGTCGCAAACAGAATCTTGAGAAACCTAAAAGCTAAAACAGAATATATTATTGTTAATATGTAGCTGAAAGGAAAGGGATTAGTACGAGGAAACCATCAAGGATAATAACCAAATGGAACGAGCAAGCCAACGACGAGACCTGAGCAACATAACTACGAGACAGAAACATTCCAACGGTGAGATATAAACATACCAACGAGGAAGCGCTCGAGTATTATACGAAATACTCGAACGCTCTAACGAAAACAAATCGAACGGAAGTCGTAAAATTTGTGAAAGGAAAGATTTAGCCAACGATGAGACATAAGTAAACCAACGACGAAGCATTCGAATATTATACGAAATACTCGAATGCTGAAACAAAGACACATAGAATGACAAAAATAAAATCTGCAAGAAGAAATTATTGTTAAATTATTTAAGAGAGTGGACAATGGCAACTGAATAGCCATTGATCTAGCCAACGATGATATACAAATAAACCAACGACGAAGCATTCGAATATTGTACCAAATACTCGAATGCTGAAACAAGGACAAATAGAATTAAAGAAATAAAATCTGGAAGAAGAAAAATGATTAGAACCTGAAAGAAGAAATAATTAGTACCTGAAAGAAGGAATTATTATTAAATTATTCAAGAGAGTGGACAATGGCCACTGAATAGCCAGTGATCTAGCCAACGATGATATACAAATAAACCAACGACGAAGCATTCGAATATTGTACCAAATACTCGAATGCTGAAACAAGGACAAATAGAATTAAAGAAATAAAATCTGGAAGAAGAAAAATGATTAGAACCTGAAAGAAGAAATAATTAGTACCTGAAAGAAGGAATTATTATTAAATTATTCAAGAGAGTGGACAATGGCCACTGAATAGCCAGTGATCTAGCCAACGATGATATACAAATAAACCAACGACGAAGCATTCGAATATTGTACCAAATACTCGAATGCTGAAACAAGGACAAATAGAATTAAAGAAATAAAATCTGGAAGAAGAAAAATGATTAGAACCTGAAAGAAGAAATAATTAGTACCTGAAAGAAGGAATTATTATTAAATTATTCAAGAGAGTGGACAATGGCCACTGAATAGCCAGTGATCTAGCCAACGATGATATACAAATAAACCAACGACGAAGCATTCGAATATTGTACCAAATACTCGAATGCTGAAACAAGGACAAATAGAATTAAAGAAATAAAATCTGGAAGAAGAAAAATGATTAGAACCTGAAAGAAGAAATAATTAAAACCTGAAACAAAAAGAAAGAATATTAACGCGGTCCTTCCGAAGTCCAAGCGACAACTGGCTCGAGCCTGCACGCGGGCCCCTTATATAGCGACGGCCGGGCGAAGATCGGCGAAAATTTCCGAACTTTACCGATTCCTTTAAAAGTTACTTTTCCGCTGTAATAACTAATAATTTATTAACTTTCTTGACTTTTATCGTTAATATACGTTGCAAACTATTTGTTATCGACAATTATAATTTGTTATTAACAATAAATTTATTAATTTATTAACTTCTTGTAAGTTCCGAATATATTCTAACACAAATACGTCGTTTGTTTAAGTAGTAGGCAATAATTTATTAATTGTTTCACTTTTATTATAAATATACGTTGCGAGCAATTTGTTATTAACATTATTAATTTGTTACTAACGATAACTGTTATAATTTATCAATTTTATTTTTGCTTTTAGAATATAAATTTTTGTGATGCATTTATGTGAAGTATTTTTATGCTTTATACAATTTGTTAATATCAATTTCAGTTTGTCATTAATGAAAAATTTCATAATCTGTACATTTCTTATAAATTATAACTGCATTTGCACTTCCATACGATAAATTTCCATGACATGTCCGTGGT
>NW_016935121.1:0-280 GCF_001483705.2 Eufriesea mexicana
GGTGGAAAGATACTTTTGATTCGTCATAGCCATTGCATTGCAATAGAATCTGTCTGAAAGGTACAATTCGATTGACATTTTCGGCTTCTATCGTGGCGAGCAAACTTTTCTGTGTAAATAAGGAAACATGATACAACTGGTCTGCTATAGCCATTGCATAGCAATAAAATCTGTCTGAAAGGTTCAATTTTATTGACATTTTCGGCTTCTATCGTGACGAGCAAACTTTTCAGTGTAAATAAGGAGACATGATACAATTTGTTTGCTATAGCCAGTGCAT
>NW_016935122.1:0-333 GCF_001483705.2 Eufriesea mexicana
GCGGCCATCTACATGCCAGAGAATAGATCTATTCAAAATCTATAATCTGTTATAGCCAGGCGTATAGATAGCCTAACGCCATCATCCAATGGCAAGTACAGTCATCTCCTTGCCAGAGAATATGTCTATCCAAAATCTATATTCCGTGATAGCTTGGTGAATAGATCGCCTAACGCCTTCAATTCAATGGCATGTACAGACATCTACTTGCCAGAAAATAGGTCCATTCAAAATCATTAACATGCTATAGCTTGGTGAATAGTTCACCTAACGCCTTCAATCCAATGGCAGGTACAGCCATCTACTTGCCAGAGAATAGGCCTATTCAAAATC
>NW_016935122.1:487-955 GCF_001483705.2 Eufriesea mexicana
CCAGAGAATAGGTCCATTCAAAATCTATAATCTGTTATGGCTTGGAGAATAGGTCGCCTAACGTCTTCAACCAATGGCAAGTACAGCCATTTACTTGCCAGAGAATTGGTCTATTCAAAATCTATAACCTGTTGTACCTTGGTGAATAGATCGCATAACGCCTTCAATCCAATGGCACGTACTGCCATCTTCTTGCCAGAGAATAGGTCTATTTAAAATCTATAACCTGTTATAGCTTGGTGAATAGATGGACTAAGGCCTTCAATCCAATGGCATGTACAGCCGTCCACTTGCCAGAGAATAAGTCTATTCAAAATATATAACCTGTTATATCTTGGTGAATAGATCGCCTAACGCCTTCATTCCAATGACATGTACAGCCATATACTTGCCAGATAATATATGTATTCAAGATCTATATTCTGCTATAGCTTGGTGAATAGGTCGCCCAACGCCTTCAATCCAATG
>NW_016935123.1:0-3942 GCF_001483705.2 Eufriesea mexicana
ATCCATCCATCCATACATTCATACATCCATACATACGTCCGTCCGCACATGCATCAGAACATACACCCGTACACCCATACTTCCATACATCCGTCCATCCGTACATAGGTCCATACACACATCCATACATACACACAACCATACATATAAAAAACTGTCCAACAATACAGCCATCCATCCACACATACATCCATACGTACATCCATACGTCCATACATACACCCACAAACACATCCATTAATACATCCATAGATATATCCATACAGAAATCAGTACGAACATCCATACATCCATTCATACATGCATCCATACAAACGCCCTTCCATACACGCATCCATACATCCACACATATATCCGCTAATACGGCCATCGATACATCCATGCATTCGTCCATACATACACTCACACATACGTCCATACATACATCTTCAACTACTTCCATACATACATCCATACATCCATCCTTCCACACGTCCATCCATTCATTCATCAATCCCTCCATACATACATGCGTATATACATCCATACATCCATCCATCCATACATGCATCCACCAATCCATCCATCCATCTATACATCCATACATACATCAAAACATTGAACCATACACAGAATCATACATTCATTCACACATTCATCCATACAGTCATCCTTAGATACACCCACACACACATCCATACATACATCCGTAAAAACAAACATACTTACATCCATGCATACATCCGTACATACATCCATACATACACCCATGCATATATACATACATCAATACATACATGCATACATACGCAAATACATTCGTCCATACATACATCCATACACGCAGCCTTCCTTACATACATACATACATCCATAGATATATCCATACATACATCCGTACATACATCCATACATACATCCCTAACTTCATCCATAAATTCATTCATACATACATCCATACATTCATCCATACATCCATACATCCATCCATACACACATACAACCATCCATCCAAAAACCCATCCATCAATCCACGTATACCTTCATCCACCCATCCATCCATCTACACTTCCTTCCAACCTCCCATCCATTCATCCACCCACTCATTCATACGTCCATGCATAAGTACATCCATTCATTCGTACATTCATACATCTATACATACATACATACACACAACCATACATATATACATACATACATCCCCACATCCGGATATCCATACGTTCGTACAACAATACATCCATACATCAACAAACCCATACATCCATACATCCATGCATCCATACATTCATACATTCATACATCCATACATCCATACATCCATTTATCCAACCATCCGCACATACGTCCAACCACACTTCCATGCATTCAGAAATCCGTACACCCATAAATCCATCAATCCATTCATCCATACATTCATACGTCCATACAACAATCCATCCACCCATGCATCCATGCATCCATGCATCCAAACATACATCAATACATACATGCATACATACACAAATACATTCGTCCGTACATACATCCATACACACATCCTTCCATACATAAGTCCATTCATACATACTACATCCATTCAAACATCCATACATACATCCATGCATACATCTATCCGTCTACAGAGCCATCCATCCAAACATACATCCAACCGTACTTCCATCATTCCATACACCCATCCATTCACACGTCCACCCATCCGTTCATGCATCGATCCATACAGCCATACATAGATACATCCGCACATCCATACATACATCCGTACATATATAAATCGATCCATCCATCCATCCATACACCCACCCATCCCCACATCCATACACCCACACATCCATAAATCCATCCACCCATACAATCCATCCAACCATACATACATCCATAAATACACCCATACATACATCCATACATCCATCCATCCATACATCCAACCACTCATACATCCATCCATCCTCACATCCATACATCTACACATCAATAAATCCATCCATCCATACATCCATTCATCCATACATATATACATCCATACATCCATACATCCGTAAACCCGCCCATCCATACCCCAATCCACCTATACATATATCCAGCCATACATCCATCCACCGATGCGTCCATCCATCCATACATTCGTTCATACATCAGCGTATACATCCATACATACACCCATACACACATCCATCCACAGATACATACATGCACCTTCAAATACATCCATACATACAACCATACATACATCCATACATCCATCAATACATACATCCATACAAACATCCATACATGCATCCATACATACATCAATGCATACATCCATACATACATATATTCATACATCCATACAACCATACATCCATACATATATACATTCATACATCCATACATCCGTACATCCGTCCATCCATAACTCAATCCATTCATACACCCATCCATACATACATCCATTCACCCATTCACACATCCATCCATACATCCACCTTGCCATACATCCATCCATCCATACATCCACCCATCCATACATCCATCGAACCATACATCCATCCATCCATACAAGCACCCATCCATACATCCATTGATCCATATATTTATCCACCCACACATCCACCCATTCATACATCCATACATCCTAACATCCATAAGTACATCCATCCATACGTCCATCCAACCATACATACATCCATACATCCATCCATACATACATCCATACATCCATCCATCCATACGTCCGCCCATCTATTCATCCATCCATTCATACATCCATACATATATACATCTATACATCCATACATACGTATAATCCGTACATTCGTACATCCACACATACATACATCCATACATGCATCCATCAATATGTACGTCCTTCCATATATCCATCCAACCATACATGCACCCATCCATACATCCATCGAACCTCACATCCATCCATCGTTACATCCACCGACCAATCCAACCATCCATCCATACATCCATACACACATCAATACATACACCCATACATACACCCACACATTCATCCAAACATACATCCACACATACATCATTAGGTACAACCATAAATACATCCATACACAAATCCATGCGAACATCCATACATACATCCATGCATACTTCCATACAAAAATCCATACATACATCCATGCATACATCCATACATACATCCATACATACATCCATGCAAACATCCATACATACACCCATACAACCATACATTCATGCATCCATACATCTGTACATCAATACTTCCATCTATCCATATATCCTGCCATCCACACATACAACCGTCCATACATCCATCCGTCCATCCACCCATACATCCATACATCCATACGTCCGTACATACATTCATCCGTACATCCATTCATCCGTACATGCACACATTCGTACATCCATACATACATACATCCAAACATCCATACATCCATACATACATACATCCATACATCAATCCATCCATACATCCATCCATACATCCATCCGCATATCCGTCCAACCATACATCCATTTATTCATACATCCATCCGTCCATACACACATCCATCCATACATCCATCAATCCGTACATACATCCCTCCAAACATCCATCCATCCATACACCCATCCAACAATCCATCCATCCATTCATACATCAGTACATACATCAATCCATACATCCACCCACCCATACATCCAAACATATATACACACGTACATCCACACATCCGTACATCCATACATTCGTTCAACAATACATACATACATCCATACATCCATACATCCATACATTCATACCTACTTAAATCCATACATCCATATATCCATTCATCCATCCAGCAGTAAATCCGTCCAACCATACATCCATACATTCATAAATCCGTACATCCATAAATCCATCCATCCATACTTCCATCCATCCATACATACTTCCATCCATCCATACATCCATCCATACATGCATCCATACATACACACAACCATGTATCCATAAATCCA
>NW_016935123.1:6226-9062 GCF_001483705.2 Eufriesea mexicana
TGCATCCATCCGTTCTTCCATCCTTCCATACACCCATCCACCCATACGTCCACCCATCCATACAACCATCGATCCATACAGCCATACATATATGCATCCGCACGTCCATATATACATCCGTACATAGACCCATACATCCATACTTCCATACATCCACACATCCATAAATCCATCCATCCATACATGCATCCAACTATACATACATACATCCATACATCCATACCTCCTACACATCTATCCATCCATACATTCATCCATTCATTCATCAATCCATCCATACATACATACATATATACAACCATACATCCATACATCCGTACATGCATACATCCATCCGTCCATACACACATCCATCCATACATTCATCCATCCGTACATACATCCGTCCATACATCCAGCCATCCATACATCCACCGATCCATACATCCATGCATCCATAGATATTACCGTCCGTACTGCCATCCAACGATCCATACATCCATCCATCCATACATCCATCCAACAATCCATCCATCCATTCATACATCAGTACATACATCAATCCATACATCCACCCACCCATACATCCAAACATATATACATACATTCATCCACACATCCGTACATCCATACATTTGTACAACAATACATACATACATCCACACATCCGTACATCCATACATTTGTACAACAATACGTACATACATCCATACATTCATACATCCATACATTCATACCTACTTACATTCATACATCCATATATCCATTCATCCATCCAGCAGTAAATCCGTCCAACCATACATCCATACATTCATAAACCCGTACATCCATAAGTCCATCCATCCATACTTCCATCCATCCATACATCCATCCATGCATACATCCATACATATATACATCCATATATCCATACATCCGAGCATCAGTCAATCCATACCTAAATCCATTCACACATCCATTCATCCGTACATCTATCCGTCCATCCATCCACGACCCACACATCTAACCACACAAACATACATCCATCCATATACCCATCCATCAATTCATAAATCCATCCATAAATACGTCCATCCAATCAACCTTTCATCCATCCATACATCCATCCACTCATCCATCCATCCATAAATGCATCCACCCATACAAACGTCCATCCATACATCCATCCATACATACATCCATACATACATCTATACATGCGTCCATTCGTTCGTCCATACATACACCCATCCATACATGCACCCATACATACACACAACCATGTATCCATAAATCCATCAATCCGTACTTCCACCCATCTATACATCCATCCATCCTTACATCCATACATATATACATCGATACATCCATCCATCCATACATCCACCCATTCCCACATCCATACATCCACACATCCATAAATCCATCCACCCATACATCCACCCAACCATACATACGTCCATACATACATCCATACATACATCCATACATCCATCCACACATACATCCATCCATACATCCATCCATCCACACCACCATACATCCATAAATCTATACTTCCATACATATACACATCCATACATTCATACATACGTACATCTGTCCATCCATACCTCACTCCATCCATACATCCATCCATCCATACAATCACTCATCCATACATACATCCATACATACATCCACCTTTCCATACATCCATCCATCCTTACATCCACCCATCCATACATCCATCGAACCATACGTCCATTCATCCACACTAGCACCCATTGATACATCCGTCGATCCATAAATCTATACATCCATACATCCATCCATACCTACATACATACATTCACACATCCGCAAATCCATCCATCCATTCATCCATATATTCACACATACATCCATACATACATCGATACATTCATCCATACATTCGACCATCCATACATCCATCCACCAAACCATTCATCCATCCATACAACCACACATACATCAATACAACCATCCATCCATCAATACATCCATAAACACGAACATCCGTAAATTCGTACATCCATAGGTCTATGCATCCATACATCCATACATGCATACATCCATACATTCTTACAACCATACATTCATACATACATACATCCACACACGCATACATCCATACATCCATACATCCTTACATCCATCCACCCATACATCCAACCATCCATACATCCATCGATCCATACATCCATCCATCCATACATCCATCCACCCATCCATCCATCCATACATGCATCCATACAGACATCAATACATACATCCATACATACACTAATACATTGAGCCATACGTACATCCATACATCCATTCATCCTCACATTCATACATTCGTACATCCATACGCCTATGCATCCATACATCCATACATGCATACATCCATACATTCTTCCATCCATACATTCATACATACGTACATCCATACATGCATACATGCATACATCCATACATCCATCCATCCACCAAACCATCCATCCATCCATACATCCATACATACATCAATAGATTCATCCATACATCCATACAACCATACATACATCCTTCCATACATCCATACTTAATCCATACATCCATCAACCCATACAGCCATCCACTCATACATCCAGCCGTCCACAAATCCATACAATTATATATCCATACATCCATTCATCCGTTCATCCGTCCATCCATATATCCATCCATCCATACGGCCACCAATCCATACATTCATCTATCCATACACCAATTCCTCCATACATCCATCCAGCCATACAAGCACCCATCCATACATCCATCGATCCATACATCTACCCACCCATACATCCATCCATCCATACATCCATAAACCCACACATCCATACATCCATCCACCCATACATCCAACCAT
>NW_016935123.1:9381-12391 GCF_001483705.2 Eufriesea mexicana
TCGAACCATACATCCATCCATCCATACAACCACCCATCCATACGTCCACCGATCCATACATCTATCCATCCATACATCCATCCAACAATCCATACGTCCATCCGTACATTCATATATCCGCCCATACATCCATCCATCCATACATACATACATCCACACAGCCATACATCCACAATTCCTTCCATTCGTGCGGCTACCATTCGATAGATGCTTCCATCCATACATCCATACATACATACATCCATACAACCATACATTCATGCAACCAAACACCTGTACATCAATACATCCATCCTTCCATATATCCTGCCATTCACACATACATCCATCCATACATCCATTCATCCACACAACCATACATCCATAAATCCATACATCCGTACATATGTACATCCATACATTCATACATACGTACATCCGTCCATCCATACCCCAAACAAACCATACACACATCCATCCATCCATACCCCAATCAATCCATACACACATCCATCCATCCATAAATCCATGCATACATCCATGCATACATCCATACATTCATCCATACAAGCATCCATACATACATATATTCCTCGGTCTATTCACCCATCCATTCGACAACACGCACATCCATACGTCCATGCCTCCGTACATCCATATGTCCTTACATCCATACATCCATGAATACATACATCCGTACAATCATAACGCAAATACGGCCATACATTCATACATCCATACATACAAACGTCCATACAGTAATACATCCATCCATCCATACATCCATCCATCCATACATCCACCCATCCGTACATCCATCCATCCATACATCCATCCATCCATACATCCATACATCCACACATCCATACATCCACAAATCCATCAATACATGCACTGATCCATCCATACGTACATCCATACATACGTCCATACATACATCTGAGCATATATCCACCCAGCCACCCACCCATAAATCCATCCAACCATACATCCATCCATCCATACATATATTCATCCATACATCACCACCCCCATACTTCCATAAATGCATCCATTCGTACGTCCATCATTAGATACATCCATCCATCCATACATCCATACATGCACACAGCCATACATCCATACATCCATACTTCCGTACATACGCCAATCCATACATCCATCAATCCAAGCAACCATTCATCCATACATACATCCATCCATACATCCGTCTTTCCATATATCCATCCATCCATACATCCACCCATCCATACAACCACTCATCCATACATCCATCGAACCATACATCCATCCATCCATACAACCACCCATCCATACGTCCTTCGATCCATACATCTATCCATCCATACATCCATCCACAAATCCATTCATCCATCCATACATACATACATACGTCAATACATTCATCCATCCATACATACACCCAAACACACGTGTATCCATAAATTCGTACATCCATACGTCCATACATCCACACATCCATACATCCATACATCCATACTTCCATACATACATCCATCCACCAAGCCATCCATCCATCCATACATCCATACATTCGTACATCCGTAAATTCGTACATCCGTACGTCCATACATCCATACATCCATACTTCCATACATACATCCATCCACCAAGCCATCCATCCATCCATACATCCATACATTCGTACATCCGTAAATTCGTACATCCGTACGTCCATACATCCATACATCCATACATCCAAACATGCATACATTCATACATTCTTACAACCATACATTCATACATACATACATCCATACATCCGTATATCCATACATTCGAACATCCATACATTCGTACATCCATACATACTTACATCCATACATCCATACATCCATACATCCATCCACCCATCGATACATCCATTCATACGTACATCCATACATTCGTACATCCATACGTCCATTCATCCATACATCCATGAATCCATACGTCCACACATCCATACATCCACAAATCCATCCATCCATGCACTCATGCATCCATACGTACATGCATACATCCACAAATCCATACATCCACAAATCCATCCATCCATGCACTCATCCATCCATGAGAATATCCATACATTCGTCCATACGTACATCCATACATCCATGCATACACCCATACACTCATCCATACATACATCCACAGATACATCCGTTAATGCATGCATACGTACATCCATGCATACAACCATACATACATCCACGCATCCACCCATACATAAATCCATCCAAACATACGTCCATCCATCAATACATACATTCATCCATACATCTGCACAACCATACTTCCATAAATGCATCCATTCGTACGACCATCACGCGATACATCCATCCACCCATACACCCATACATGCAGACAGCCATACATTCATACACTCGCACTTCCGTACATCCGTCCACCCACACATCAACCCATCCATACATTCATACATCCAAACATCCATAAAAACATTCATCCATACATCCATACAACAATTCATACATCCATACATCCACCCAACCATACGTCCATCGATCCACACATCTATCCATCCATACATCCATCCACCAATCCATCCATCCATCCTTACATACATACATACATTTATCAATACATCCATCCATCCATACATCCATCGATACATACATCTATCCGCCCATACATCCATTCAACCACACGATCATACATCCACACATCCATAAATCCATCCATCCATACATCCATACAACCATACATACATCCTTCCATACATCCATACATACATCAATACATCCATCCACCCATACAACCATCCACTCATACATCCAGCCATTAACAAATCCATGCAATTATAGAGCCATACAACCATTCATGCGTACATCCGTCCATCCAACCCTCAATCCACCCATATATCCATCCATTCATACGGCCACCAATCCATACATTCATCCATCCATACACCAATTCCTCCATACATCCATCCAGCCATACAACCACACATCCATACATCCATCGATCCATACATCTATCCACCCATACATCCATCCATCCATACATCCAT
>NW_016935123.1:13188-13415 GCF_001483705.2 Eufriesea mexicana
TACATCCATAAATTCGTACATTCATACGTCCATACATCCCGACATTCATACATCCATACATGCATACATCCACACTACCATACATTCATACATACGTACATCCATACATCCAGCCATACATAGATCCATACATCCACAAATCCGTACATCCATACATTCGTACATTCACACGTACCTACATCCATACATCCATACATCCATACATACATCTATACACACATCCGTGC
>NW_016935123.1:13471-13856 GCF_001483705.2 Eufriesea mexicana
CCATACATCCATCCATACATACATCCATCCATCCATACCTCAATCCATCCATACATCCGCTCATCCATACATGCATCCACCCATCCACCCATCCATCCATGCATCCATAGAGACATCAATACATACACCCTTACATACACCAATACATTCATCCATACATACATCCATAGATACATACTTACATACATGCACACATACATCCACGCATACATCCATACATTCATGCATACAAGCATCCACACATACATACAATCTTCCGTCCATTCACCGATACAATCGTCCACCCACACATCCATACATACATGCCTCCGCACAACCGTATATTCGTACATCCATACATCCATGCATACATACATCCATACATTCATAACGCAACTACGGCCAT
>NW_016935124.1:0-645 GCF_001483705.2 Eufriesea mexicana
AAAATTCAATTTCATTGACATTTTCGACTAATATCGTGGTGAGCTAACTTCCTTCCCTAAGTAAGGAGGTAAGATCCGTCTGGAGTGCTATAGCCATTGCAATGCAGTAGAATCTGGTTGGAAAGATCAATTTTATTGACATTTTCGACTAATATCGTGGTGACCCAACTTTCTTGCATAAAAAGGAGGAAGAATTCTATTGGCGTGCTATTGCCATTGCAATGCTATAGAATCTGGCAGGAAAATTCAATTTTATTTTCATTTTGGACTAATACCGTGGTGGGCTAACTTCCTTCCATAAACAAGGAGGAAAGAATATATCGGCAAGCTATTACCACTGAAATGCTGTAGAATCTGGCTGGAACGTTCAATTTTATTGTCATGTTCGACTTATATCGTGATGAGCTAGCTTCCTTGCATATGTATGGTGAAAAGATCCTTTTGGCGTGCTATATCCATTGCAATGCTGTAGAATCTGGACGGAAATTTCAATTTTATTGACATTTTCGACTAATATCGTGGAGAGTTAGCTTTCTAGCATAAATAAGGAGGAAAGATTCTATTGGCGAGATATAGCCACTTCAATGCTATAGAATCTGGATGGAAAATTCAATTTTATTGACATTTTCTGCTAATATCGTGGTG
>NW_016935125.1:0-4971 GCF_001483705.2 Eufriesea mexicana
GTTGCATTACACCGTTCACTGACGATTTAGGTTATATAGCAGTTATAGAATGACAACTCACAGATCCATTACCCTTCGAGATATTAACAAACGAAAACACAGTGCTGGGCGCAGCCATAATCACAGTGCTGCAGCCGCTAGGATAATTAGTTCATTGGTGACTTAAATTTCAAAGAAATTCCAGAATAACGTATGGATACTTACTTTATGGCTAGGGATATTCACAACCGACCGTACGGTACCTAGTACATCTCCCAACAGAGCAATGTAGCTTTTGGATTGGTCTGGCCATTGATGATTTACTTACCAACAGCAAATCTAGAATGAAAAGCGATCGATGCATTATATTTGATTAATACGTTCAGTGATGATATATATTCTACAGCAACTCTAGAATGAAGTAAGAGATATCCATTATCCCTCGATATATGAACAATTGGCAACACAGTAATGAATATAGCCATCATCACAGAACTGTTGCAGTTGGATAACTTTAATCACAGGTTATGCAAATTCCAAGGCAATTGTGGTATCATCAACGTATAGTACGATTATGTCCAGAGATATTTACAATTGACAGTACAGTAAGTAGTACACCTACCAACAGAGACTGTTGACGTTGGGGTAATAAGTTTACTTTCCATTTATATTCTACAGTAATATTAGAATGAGAAATGCAGACCCATTACACCTCCACGTATTCTGCAACTGGCGATACAGTACATAATACAGTGACAATCACATTACGGTAGCTATTTGTTGAACTCGTTCGTTGATGATTTATATTAAACTGCCATTCCAGAACGAACAATGTAGAGTACGGTTACGGCTAGAGATATGTACAAATGACAGTACGGTACGTAATGCATACACCAACGAAGCACTGCAGCTTCTGGATTAATCCGCTTATTCATGGTTTAGAATGTACAGGGATTCTAGTACGAAAGAGGACAGACTCATAATCGCTCGAGATACGAACAAATGAGAACACAGAACAGTTTGCGGCCATAATCACAGTACTGGAGCCGTTGGAATACTTTGATCAATGATGATATAGATTCCACTGCAACTCTAGAATAACCAATATATGATAAGGGTATGTCTATAGATAAGTTCATATTTGACAGGAAGGTATTTAGTAAATCCATCAACAGAGGACTGTAGCAGCCGAAAAATCCTGTACACTGATGATGCAGATTATATTGCATCTCTAGAATGACAAAGATCGCATCCGTTAGAGCTCGTGACGTTAGCAATTTCCATAACGGCACTAAGTAATACCGTTGTCCCAATACAGCAGCCACTGGATTAATCTGCTGTCCTGTGACATAAATTCTATTGCAATTCTAGAATGGGAAGGACTGGCCCTTTATCGCTAGAGACATTTGCAAATGACGAAAGAGTAGTGAGCACAGCCATGGCCATAGTGCCTTAACCGTTGGACTAATTCTTCACTGATGATGTTAGTTAAACAACAAGTCTGGAATAATCAATGAATAGTACTGTTACGGATAGAGATATTAATAGATGTATATGCAGATCTTAGAGCATCCATCAACAGAGCGCTGTAGCCGTTGCATTGTTCTGTTCAGTGACGATTAAGGTTCTTTTGCAATTCTAGTGTGGCAGAGGGCTGAACCTTTACGACTCGATGCATTAACAATTGACGACTAGTGATGAATATAGCCAGCTTTGCGGTACTTCAACCTATGGACTATGTGGTTTCCTGTTAATATAATTGTAATTGCAAATCTAGAATAATCAATGAATAATACGGTTATGATTACAGATATTTACAGCTGACACTACGTTGCTTAGTACATCCACCAACAGAGCGTTGTAGCCGTTACTTTCCATGTTCAATTGTGATGTTGATACAATAGCAGATCTAGAATGACAAAGGGCACATGATTTTGGCTCGTGAAATTACCAATTGACATAACCATAGTGTTTGCGGCCACCACTACAGGACTGCATCTTCTGGATTAAACCATTCACTTAAGATTTACGTTCCACAGTAGTTGTAGAATATTCAATGCTTACGTCAGTTACGTCTAGAGGCATTTACAGTTCCCAGTAGTTGGTATCTTGACCTGCAGATCACTGTAGCCATTGGATTAACCTGTTTAGTGATGATAAATATTATATTGCAGTTCTAGAAAGACGAATGACTGACCCGTTATCACTCGAGTCATTAACAATTGACCAAACAGTACTGAATACAGGCATCATCACGCTACTAAAGAGGAAAGACTAACCTGTTCACCTGTGGTGTAAATTCCAATGCAAGTCTAGAGTAGTCAATGTTGCGGGAGTGGTTACATATGTTTTTGATTATGTATGTTTTGGGATGGGTGGAGCAGGTATGCGTGATATTCGATGGTGTAATGAATTCAGGTTATTATTGTGGTGGCAGTTCTTATAGTCTGTTTGGTATAGGGGTGAAGAATGCCTGTGTGGAAGGGTATACGTTTGTGACGAGTGTGACTATGAGTCGTGAAAAGCATTTAGTGCTCGTAGGACAGTCGACGGAAGAAGGTGTTTCGTGTAAGAGATTCGTGTGTGGATTATATCGTAGAGAGGAGCCGGTCTATTTCTAATAATTCAATAATATATTGTGTTCTGTTATTAAACGTTTAAACAAATATTGTTATTATCTCATCCACGACTAGTAAATGTATGGTGCGGTTATGGCTGGAGATATTTTCAACTGACAGTGCGGTTCTAGCACAACCATCAACAGGGCATTAAAGCCGTTCTGCTAACCCGTTGAATGATGATTTGTGTCCTGCAGCAATTCTACAATGAGAAAAGACAGATCCGTTACAGCTCGAGATATTAACAACTGACCAATCAGTACAATGTGCAGCCCTCATCACAGTACTGTAGGCGTCGGACTAATTTGTTCAATGATGATTTAGGCTCTATTACAACTATAGAGTGACAAACGGCTGACCTATTGTCGTTCAAGGCATTAAAAATTTACGAAACAGTAAAGAGTGCAGCCATCATCACAGGACATTAGCCGATGGAATAATTTATTCGCTGATAACTTAGATTCAACAGCAGTTCTGGAATAATCAATGTATAGTACGGCTATGGGTAGGGATATTTACAGTCGGCAGTACTGTTCTTAGCACATCAATGAACAGTGCACAGTAGCCGCTGGATTGATCTATTGAATGATGACATATAATCTATAGCAATTCTGGAGTGACAAGAGGCAGATCAACCACTGCTCAACATACGAACGACTGACAACAAAGTACTGAGTGGAGTCATCATCAAAGCACTTTAGCCTTTGCTTTAATTTCATCATTGACCACATAAATTCCACAGTAGTAAATTCCAACTAATATGGAATTTATATAGTTATGGCAGTTGTTAATACCTCGAGCTATGACGGATCTGTGCTTTGTCACTCTATAGTTGCTAAAAAATATACATCATCATTGAGGAGGCATATCCAAAGGCTACAGCACTCCGTTAATGTATATACTAGGTGGAGCAATGTCAATACTAAATATCTGTAGCCATAACCGTACTATAGAATAATTATTCTAGAATTGCAGTTAAACTTGAATTATTAGTGCAGAAATTGTTTCAACATGTAAGGTATTGTGACGATGGCAGTACTCAGCACTGTTTCGCCAATTGTTGGTATCTCGGACAATAATAGGTCGGCGCCTTGTCTTTGAAGAATTGCAATAGAATTTAGATCATCACTGAACAGAACAATCCAACGGCAACAGTCCTCTGTTGGTGGATGCAGCAACTGCCGCAAAGGGAATTTTATATATCTCCTGCCATAACTAATGTATATGTTTTTTGTTCTAGCACTACTGTGGAATTTAAGTACTCCGTGAAGAAATTAATACAACTGCTACAGTACCTTCGTGGTGGCTGTGCTTAGTATTGTGTCGACGGTTATTTATACCTCTGGCGGAGATGGATATGCCTTTTGTCATACTATAATTGCTATTGAAACTAAATCGTCATTGAACGGACCAATTCAACGGACGCAGTGCCTTGATGATGGATGTACTAAGTACCGTACTGTCAATTGTAAACGTCCCTAGCCATAACGGTATCGTACATTGATTGCCCCAGAATCGCTGTTGAACTTAGTTTATCAGCGGACTAATTAGAACATCGGATGAAGAAATGTAATGACATCTGTACTCAGTGCCTTTTCGTCAATTGATAACCCCTCGAGCGATAATTGGCCAGTCCATTGTCATTCTAGGATTGCAATAGTATCTACATAATCTCTGGACAGCCTTTGTCAACGTGTACATTGCTGTACTGGAGGATGTTCCAACTACTCTACTGGTAATAGTATATATCTCTAGCCGTAACTGACGTTCACGTTCATTATTCCAAAGATACTGTCGAATTAATTCATCAGTGAATAGATCAATCCTGCAATAGCAGTACTGTGTTGATGGCTGTACTCAGCACTGACGGGTCAACAGTCAATACCTCGTGCTGTAACGGATCTGTCTTCTGTCATTCTAGAATTGCTGTAGCATCTGCGCCATCATTGAAAAGGTTAATTCAACGGCCACAGTGATCGGATAATGGATGTACTAAGTACCGTACTGTCATTTGTAAATATCTGTAGCCATAACCGTCCTAAACATGGATTACTCTAGAACTGCCGTTAGACTTAAATTATATGTGAACAAATTAGCCCAGCGCCAAAACTACTTTGACGGTTGCTACTCACAATTCTGTGTCGCCAATTGTAAATGTCTTGAGCGATAGTGTGCCAATCCTTTGTCATGCTAGAATTGCAATGGAATATGAATCATCCTTCAACAGATCAATCCAATGGCAACAGTGCTCCATTGCTGAGTTGTACTGTGGTGATGGTTGCACTCAGTTCGGTCATGTCAATAGCTGATGTCTCGAGCTAAAAAGGATCCGTCATTCTGTCATTCTAGAGCTGCTATAGATTGTACATCATCA
>NW_016935126.1:0-1077 GCF_001483705.2 Eufriesea mexicana
TAACAGATTATTGATTTTGAATGTACCTATACTCTGGCAAAGAAGATGGCAGTACTTGCCATTCGATTGAAGGCGTCAGGCGACCTATTCTGCAAGCTATAACGGATTACAGATTTTGAATAGACCTATTCTCTGGCAAGTAGATGTCTGAACTTGAACAAATTCTGTGGCAAGTAGATGGCTGTACTCACCATTGGTGGAAGACGTTATGCGACCTATTCTCCAAGCTATATCAGGTTATAGACTTTGAATAGACGTATTTTCTGGCAAGTAGAAGTCTGTACTTGCCATTGGATTGAAGGAGTTGGGCGAACTATTCACCATGCTAAATCAGAATATAGATTTTGGATAGATACATAATCTGGCAAGTAGATGGCTGTACTTGCCATTGGATTGAAGGAGTTGGGCGAACTATTCACCATGCTAAATCAGAATATAGATTTTGGATAGATACATAATCTGGCAAGTAGATGGCTGTACTTGTCATTGGATTGAAGGCGTTAGGCGATCTATTCAACAAGCTATATCTGGTTTTAGATTTTGTACAGGCTTATTCTCTGACAAGTTGACGGCTGTTCTTGCTATTGGATTGAAGGCGTCAGGCGACCTATTCTCCAAGCTATAACGGACTACAGATTTTGAATAGACCTATTCTCTGACAAGTAGATGTCTGAACTTGCCATTGGATTGAAGGCGTTGGGCGACCTATTACCCAAGCTATAACAGATAATAGATTTTGAATAGACCTATTCTCTGGCAACTAGGTGGCTGTACTTGCCATTGGATTGAAGGCGTTACGCGATCTATTCACCAAGCTATAACAGGTTATAGGTTCTGAATAGACCGATTCTCTGGCAACTAGGTGGCTGTACTTGCCATTGGATTGAAGGCGTTAGACCATCCAATCACCTGGCTATAACAGATTATAGATTTTCAATATACCTATCCTCTGGCAAGTAAATGACAGTACTTGCCATTGGGCTGAAGGCGTTATGCGATCTAGTCACCAAGCTCTAGCATGTTATAGATTTTGAATAGACCTATTCTCTGGCAAGTAGGTGGCTGTACTTGCCATTG
>NW_016935127.1:0-823 GCF_001483705.2 Eufriesea mexicana
ATCTACGGCTTTTGTGCTATTCGCATCAATGCGGTGCATCTCTGCGCTACACTGTGCTCCGGTCTATTCTGCTTGTCCCTGCGGAGGCCAGCAATAGTGGTACCGACGTGATACGTTGGGTTACGCTCCGTTTGTGTGTGTTACGTTTGGCTTGGTTAGGAAACGCTAGTTGGCCTTTTGCGCTATGCACTGCTATTCGGCGGATTATACCCTATCGTTATCTAATGCGCCATGCTTGGCTGTACGAAGGCCACCAATAGCGGTCTGGGCACGTTATGTTGAGTTAGACTACGTTTGGTTAGGTTAGGTAAGGTTATGCGAGGTAAGATCAGGATATCCTCCATTTCTGTATTATATACTGCAATTCGGTGGATTTCTGCGCTCCACACTGTTGTACCATACTCTGCTCGACTCTGTCGAGGTGAGCAATAACGGTTGCGTCATGTTAGTTTGAGTTAGCTTACGCTTAGTAGGGTCAGGTTTGGTTAAATTTGGTAAGGATAGCTTTCACTTTCGTGCTACACACTGTTATATGGTGTATTTCTGCGCTCTACTGTGATCCAGTACACTCTGCTTGGCTCTGGCGAGGGCAGCAGTTGTTGCCTCGACACGTTAAGTTGAGCTATGCCGCGTTCGGTTGCGCTCAGTTACGTGATGTTAGGATAGGGTAGTCCTGGCGTCTGTGCTATAAGCTGCCATCCACCGATACCTGCGCCCTACTGCGCTATAATATTTTCTGCTTGTCTCTGGTTAGGCCAGCGATAGAGGCCTCGGCGCCTTAGGTTTAGTTAGGCTACTTTTGCATATGGAAATTATGGTTATG
>NW_016935128.1:0-532 GCF_001483705.2 Eufriesea mexicana
TCAGCTTGTGTAAAGTTACGTCTGGTCAGGTTACGATCGGTTAGGTCGGTTTGTGATAGGTTTAGAGAGCTTAGCTTTAACTTTTGTGCCGCACAATGCTACTCGGTGGATTTCCGTACTCTACTGTGCTCTAGTATGTCCTTATTGGCTCTGGTGAGAGCAGCAATCGCGGTCCCGGCACTTTAGGTTATGTCAGGATATGTCTGCTTACGTCCTGTTGGTTCGGGTTAGGCTTGGGTAGCTACGACTTATCTGATGTACACTGCAATTAAATGGATTTCTGCGTAATACTTTACACTAATGTGTTCCGCTTGAGTCTGGGTAGGGCGGCAATAGTGGTCGCGGGACGATAGGTATAGTTAAGAAACGTTTGGCTTTGTTGCGTTTAGTTATGTGACTGGAGGATGGCAAAGGAGGATGGCATTGACTTTTGCGCCAGGGTCTGCTATTATGTGCATTTCTGCACCATACAGTGCTTCAACGTTTTCAGCTTCCCTGTAGGAAGGCCAGCAATTGCGACCTCAGCAAGGTA
>NW_016935129.1:0-200 GCF_001483705.2 Eufriesea mexicana
CTACCTATTTATGCTAGAAAATTAACTCACCACGATATTAGTCGGAAATGACAATGAAATTGATATTTCGTGCCTGATTCTACAGCATTGCAATGGCTATAGCACGCCAAAGGTACCTTTCCTCCATACTTATGACAGGAAGCTAGCTCACCACGATAATGATGGGTAATGTCAATAAAATTGAACTTTCCAGCCCGATT
>NW_016935130.1:0-495 GCF_001483705.2 Eufriesea mexicana
GTTATCTTTAGTTATGTTACGTTCGGTTAGGATGGGTTAGGCTAAGTTTTGTTGGGGTGGCTACAACTTTTGCACTTCACACTGCCATTCGGCAGGTTTCTACGCTCTACTCATCTCTGGTATGCCCTGCTCGTCTCTGGGAGGGCAGCAATAGCTGTCTCGGAAGGTTAGGTTGAGATAGGCTGTGCTTGGCAACGTTCTGTTTGCTTGGCTTATGCTTAGGTGGCTTCGACTTTTCCGAGATACACAGAGATTCTATGGATTTCTGCGATCTACTCTCCACAAAAGTATGGTCCTTGGCTCTGGGGAGGCCAGCAATAGTTGCCGCTGCACGTTAGGTTGAGTTATGTTACGATTGGTTACGTTAGGATAGTATATCTTCGACTTTAGTGCTATAGAATGCTATTAAATGGATACTGGCGCTATGCAGTACTCTAATATTTTCATCTTGACCCTGGCATTGCCAGCAATAGTGGTCTCTGCACGTTATGATTA
>NW_016935131.1:0-495 GCF_001483705.2 Eufriesea mexicana
TATGGATGTACGAATGTATGGATGTACGAATGTATGGATGTACGGATGTATGGATGAATGTATATGTATCTGTATGGATGCTTGTATGGATGGATGAATGGGTGGGTGGATGTATGGATCGATGGATGTATGGATCGATGGATGTATGGATAGTTGGATGTAGGGGTGGATGGATGTATGGAAGTATTGGTATATGGATGTTTGGATGCATGAATGTATGTATGGATGGATGTATGGATGGATAGATGTTTGGATCGATGGATGTATGGATGGGTGGCTGAGTATGGATGGGTGGCTGTATGGCTGGATGGTTGTATGGGAGGATGGGTGTATGGATGAATTAAGGTATGGATGTATGTATGGATGGATGTATGCTTGTATGAATGGATGGCTGTATATATGTATGGATGTATGTATTCGCGGATGTATGGATGGATGGAGGTTTGGATGGATAGATTTTTGGATGTATGGATGCATGAATGTTTGGATGTATGA
>NW_016935131.1:533-901 GCF_001483705.2 Eufriesea mexicana
ATGGGTGTATGGATGGATGCATGTATGGATTGATGGACGTAGGGTTGGATGGTTGTATGGATGGATTGAGGTATGGATGGACGGATGTACGGATGAACGGATGTACGGATGAATAGATGTATGAATTGATTGAGGTATGGATTGGTGGATGTATGTATGGATGGATGTCTGGATGTATGAATGTATGGATGCATATATGTATTGGTGTATGGAATGAAGCATGTATGCATGGATGGAGGGTGTATGGGTGTATGGATGGATGCATGTATGTATTGATGGACGTAGGGTTGGATGGTTGTATGGAAGGATTGAGGTATGGATGGACGGATGTACGGATGAACGGATGTACGGATGAATGGATGTATGAA
>NW_016935132.1:0-229 GCF_001483705.2 Eufriesea mexicana
GATAATTTCTCGAGGGTTAATGGATCTGCGCTTTGTCCAACTAGAATTGCAGTGAAATGTAAACCATCAATTAGCATATTACTCCAACCGCTATCGACAACTGCTTGCGTATGTACCCAGTACCGTACCACCTGTCGTAAATATATCTCGCCATAACACTGCTATACATTGATTATTCTATAACTGCTTTGGAAGTCTCATCATCAGTGCATGCGAATAATCCATCGAC
>NW_016935133.1:0-2035 GCF_001483705.2 Eufriesea mexicana
TACTATCGTGGTGAGCTACCTTTCTTGCATAAATTAGCCGGGTAGATTCTATTGTCGTGCCTTTGACATAGCAATGATATAGAATGAGCCTGGCAGGTTCAATTTTATTGACAGTTTCGACTAATATCGTGGTGAGCTAACTTTCTTGCATAAATGAGGAGGAGAGATTCTACTGGCGTGCTATAAACATTGCAATGCTAAAGAATTGTCCTGGAAAATTCAATTTTATTGTCATTTTCGACTAATATCGTGGTGAAATGACTTCCATGCATAAGTAAGGAGGAAGGATCCTTTTGGAGTGCTATTTGGATTGCAATGTCGCAGAATCTGGATGGAAAATTCAATCTTATTGACATTTTTGACAAATATAGTGGAAAGCTAACTTTCTTGCGTAAACAGGGAGGATAGATTCTATTGGCGTGCAACAGCCATTGCAATACTATACAATCGTCCTGGAAAATTAAATTTTGTTGTCATTTTCTACTAATATCGTGGTCAGCTAACTTCCTTCTCTAAGTAAGGAGGAAAGGTCCTTCTGGAGTGCTATAGCCATTGCAATGCAGTAGAAACTGGCTGGAAAACTCAATTTTATGGACATTTTTGACTAATATCGTGAGAGATAACTATCTTGCTCAAATAAGTAGGAAAGATTCTCTTGGCGTGCTATAGCCATTGCAATGCTCCGGATTCTGTCTGGAAAGTTCAATTTTATTGACAGTTTCGAGTAATATTGTGGTGAGCTGCCTTTCTTGCATAAGTGAGGAGGAAAGTTTCTCCTGGCCTGCTATAGCCATTGCAATGATATAGAATGTGCCTGGCAGATTCAATTCATTGACATATTCGACTAATGTCGAGATGAGCTAACTTTCTTGCATAAATAAGGAGGAAAAATTCTATTGGCATACTATAGCCATTTCAATACTATAGAATCTGGCTGGAAAGTTCAATATTATTGACAGTTTCGACTATTATCGTGGTGAGCTACCTTTCTTGCCTAAATAAGCCGGGTAGATTATATAATATTGGCGTGCCTTAGGCGTTGCAATGCAGTAGAATATGGCTGGAAATTTCAATTTTATAGACATTTTCGACTAATATCGTGGTGAGCTATCTTTCTTGCATAAAGAAGGAGGAAAGATAATATTGGCAAGCTATAACTATAGCAATGCTATAGAAACTGGCCGAAAAATTCAATTTTATTGACATTTTCGAATAATATTGTGGTGCGCTGCCTTTCTTGCATAAATAAGCAGGAAGGATACTTTTGGCGTGCTATAACCATTGCAATGATATAGAATGTGCCTGGCAGGTCCAATTTTATCGACAGTTTCGACTAATATCGTGGTGAGCTAACTTTGTTGCATAAATAAGGAGTAGAGATACTACTGGCGTGCTATAAACATTGCAATGCTATAGAATCGCCATGGAAAATTCAATTTTATTGTCATTTTCGACTAATATCGTGGTGAAATGACTTCCATGCATAAGTAAGGGGGAAGGATACATTTGGAGTGCTATTGGGATTGCAATGTCGTAGATTCTGGCTGGAAAATTCAATCATATTGACATTTTCGACTAATATCGTGGAAAGCTATCTTTCTTGCATAAACAGGGTGGAACGAATCTATTGGCGTGCTATAGCCATTTCAATACTATAGAATCTGGATGGAAAATTCAATTTTATTGACAGTTTCGACTAATATCGTGGTGAGCTAGCTTGCTTGCATAAATAAGGAGGAAAGACTATATTGCCATGCTATAACCATTGGAATGCTGTAGAATCTGGCCGGAAAATTCAATTTTATTGACATTTTCGAATAATATTGCTGTGCGCTACCTTTCTTGCATAAATAAGGAGGAAATATTCGTTTGGCGTGCTAAAACCGATGCAATGATATGGAATGTGCCGGGCAGATTCAATTTTTTTGACATTTTTGACTAATATCTGGAAATCTGACTTTCTTGCATAAACAAGGTGGAACGGATCTATTGGCGTGCTACAGCCATTTCAATACTATAGAATCTGGCTGGAAAT
>NW_016935134.1:0-326 GCF_001483705.2 Eufriesea mexicana
TATTCTCTGGCAAGTAGATGGCTGTGCTTGCCATTGGATTGAAGGCCATAGGTGATCTATTCACCATGCTATAACAGGTTATTGATTTTGAATTGGCCTATTCCCAGGCAAGTAGATGGCATTACTTGAGATTGGATTGTAGGCGTTAGGCGGCCTATTCACCAAGCTATAACAGATTATAGATTTTGAATAGACATATTCTATGGCTAGTAGATGGCTGTACTTGCCATTGGAATGAAGGCGTTAGACGATCTATTCACCAGGATATTGCAGGTTATATGTTCTGGCTAGACCTATTCTCTGGAAACTAGGTGGCTGTACTTGCC
>NW_016935135.1:0-5286 GCF_001483705.2 Eufriesea mexicana
GTGCGATCTGCTCTCGACTAATATGTTCTGCTTGGTGCCGAGGAGGGCAGCTATACATGTCTCAGCACGTTAGGAGGATTTATGTTATGTTTGGTTACGTTACGTTTGGTTAGGTTAGGACAGCATAGCTTTGACTTTTGTGCTGTACACTGCTATACGGTGGATCTCTGCCCTCTATTGTGCTCTAGTAGGCTCTGCTCAGCGCTGGGGTGGCCAGGAAAAGTGGTCTCGGTACGTTAGTTTGAGCTACGCTGCGTTGGGTTGGGATACGTTGGTTCAGGTTATGTCTAGATAGCTTTGACTTTCGTGTTATACACTGCTATTCGGTGAATTTCCGCGCTCTACTGTGCTCTACTATAACGTGCTCTACTCTGTGGAGGCCAGCAATCGTGGTCGTGGCGCGATTTGTTGAGTTCCTTTACGCTTGATTATGTTACGTTTGGATATGTAAGGTTAGAATCGCATTGACCGACATGCTGTACATTGGTATCCGGTGGATTTCTGTGCACTACATCGCACCAGCTGGTCTATGTGGCGGACTGTAATAGCGGTATCGGCACGTGTGATTGAGTTACGCTACGTTTCGTTCGGCAACGTCAGTCTGGCCTATGTGTGGATAGCTCTGACTTACGTGGTGTACACAGCATTCCGTGGACTTCTGGGCTCTACTGTGTTCTAGTATGCTCTGCTTGGCTATGTGGTGGACAGCAATAGTGGTCTCGGCAAGCTAGTTTGTGTTACGTAGCTTCTGGTTATGTTACGCTCGGATTGGTAAGGACAGGACTGCTTAGGCTTTTGTGCTATACACTGCTCTTCGCTGGATTTCTGCGCTCTACGTTGCTCTACTAAACTCTGCTCGAATCTCGGGTGTCCAAACATAGTGGTGGTCACACTATAGATTGTGTTAGAATACGTTTGGTTACTTTAGGTTACGTTGCGTTAGATTTGGATGGCTTTGACTTTTGTCCTACACACTGCCATTCTGTGGACATCTGCGCTCTACCGCGCGCTATCGCAGTCTGCTTGTGTCTGAGGACGCCAGGTGTAGTGGTCTCCGCATGATAGGTGGAATTACGTTCAGATTGTATAGGCTACATTTGGAAAGGTTTGGTTGGGATAGCTCAGACTATTATGCTCTACACTGCCACTCGGTCGATTTCAGCGCCCTACATTTCCCTGCTATACTCTGTTCGGTTCTCGTGCAGCCAGCAGTAGTGGTCGTGGCATTACGCTTTGGCATACGTTACGTTTGGTTATGTTGCGTTTGGTCAGGTAATGAAAGTTTAGCTTCGACTTTTGCGCTGTACACTGCCCTTCGGTGGATTCCTACGCTCTACTGTGCTCTAGTATCTCCTGCCTTGCTCAAGGGAGGTCATCAATTGCGGTGCAGGAGCGTCCGTCTGTGTCAGGTTCGTTTCGTTATGTTTCGTTTGGTAAGGTTGGGACAGCTTATCTGTGACCATTGCGCAGTACACTGCTATTCGGAGGGTTCCTGCTCCCTACTCTCCTCTAATATGTTCTGCTTGTCTCCGTGGACGCCAGAAATAATGCTCTCGGCACTTTAAGTTGAGATATATTACGATTCCTTAGGTCATGTTTGGTAAAGTTTGGCCGAGACAGCTCTGACTCTTATGCTGTACACTGCCATTCGGACGAATTCAGCGTTCTACATTGCTCTGGAATACTCTGCTTAGCTCACGTGAGACCAGCAGTAGCGGTCGTGGCACGTAGGTTTGAATAACGTTACGTCTGCTTATGTTGCGTTTGGTGATGATAGGATAGATTTACTTTGCCTTCTGTGCTATACACTGGTATTCGGCGCATTTCCGCGGTCTACTGATCTCTGGTATATTCTGCTTGTCTCTGGACAGGCCAGCAATTGTTGCCGTGGCACGTTCGAATGAGTTATTTTACTTTTGGCTAGGTTAGGTTATGTTAGGTTAAGTTTAGTAAGGTTGTCTTTGACTTTTGGGCCGTACACTGCTATTCGGTGAATATCTGCGTTCTACTGTGCTATAGTACATTCTGCTTCGCTGTGGGGAGGACAGCGCTATTGGTCTCGGCACGTTAGTCTGAGTTATAGTGCCTTTGGTTATGCTACGCTTGGTTTGGTTGGGAGTGGATAGCTCAGACCTTTACGCTGTATATTTCTATTCGGTGGATTCCCGCGCTCATCATAGCTCCACTATGCTCTGCTCAACTCACGGGAGGCCAGCAATAGTGGTCGCCCCACGTTAGGTTGAGTTAGATTACGGTTGCTTTGGCTTGGTTGCGTTGTGTTTGGTTAGGATAGCTTTGTCTTTTGTGCTACGCACGGCTATTCTATCAACTTCTGCGCTCCTCCGTTCCCTCGCGCAGCCCGCCTGTTTCTGTGGATGCCGGGAGTGGTGCCTTGGGCACGTTAGCTTGAGTTACGTTACGTCTCTAGCTTACGGCTAGGCTAGGTTTGGTCGGGCTTGGTTAGGTTAGCTTTGACTTTTGTGCTTTACACTGCTATTGGGATGATTCCAGCGATCTACAATGCTCTATTATACTCCGCTTAGTTCTCGTGAGGCCAGCAATAGCGGTCGTTGAACGTCAGGATGGGTTATGTTACGTCTGCTTGTGTTACGCTATGATGGGTTAGGAGAGGATAGCTTTGACTTTTGCCGTGCACACTGCTGTTCGGTGGATATCTGCGCACTACTGTTGTCTACTATTATGCTCTGCCTGGCGCTGGGGATGCCAGCAGTTGTGTTCTCGGCATGGTAGGTAGAGTTAGGCTTCGTTTGGCTAGGTTAGGCTTTGTCAAGTTAGATTAGGATATCGTTGACTTTAGTGACTTGCACATCACTGCGGCGGACTTCTTCGCTCTCCTGTACTCTAGTATATTCTGCTTTTCTCTGGGGATGTCAGCAATAGTGGTCTAGGTACGTTTGGTTATGTTAGGTTACGTTTGGTTGTGGTATGTTTGGATTGTTTAAGAGAGTATAGCTCTGTCTTTTGCGCTGTGCGCTGCTAATCGGTGGATTTCTGCGCTCTACTGTGTTCTAATATTCCCAGCTTCGCTCTGGGAATACCAGAAACAGTAGCCGCGGCGCGTTAAGTTGGGTTAGCTTACGTTTGGTTAGGTTAGGTTTGATTGTGGTAGGTTGGATACCTTTCACTTTCGTACCAAACGCTGCCATCATATGTACCTCCGCGTGCTACTCTCCTCTAATGTGCCCTGACTGGCGACGTGGAGGCTAGCAATAGTAGGATAGGCACGATAGTTTCAGATTGGTTACGTTCGGTTGTGTTATATCAGGCCAGGTTAGGTTGGGATATTTTCTACTTTTTTGCTTTACACTCCAATGCGGCTGACAGATGCGGTCCACTGAGCTCTATAGTATTCTGCTCGTCCCTGGTGAGGCAAGTAATAGTAGCCACGGCCCGCTACGTTCAGTTAGGCTACGCTTCGTTACGTTATGTTAGCTTGTGTTAGGTTTGAGTAGATACGACTTTCGTGGTTTACACTGTTATTCGATTGATATCTACGCTCTACTGCGTTCTGGTATGTTCTGCTTCGCTCTGCGGAAGTCAGCAATAGTGGTCGCGGCACGTTAGGTTCAGTTATTGTACGCTTGTTTGGGATAGGTTATGCATCGTTAGGTCAGGGTATCTTTGACTTTTGTGCTGTACGTTACTATTTGGTGGCTTGCTGCGCTCTACTCTGGTGTGCAATACTCTGCTAGACTCTGGGGAGGACAGCAATAGAGGTTAAGGCATTATTGGCTTTGTTAGGCAGCGCTTGGTGATGTGACTATAGGTCAGGATAGGTTAGGGCAGCATTGACTTTTGTGCTGTACACTGATATTTTCAGGTTATCTACGCTATAGATTACTCTACTGTGCTCTGCTCGACTCTGGGGTGGCCAGCAAGAGTGTCCTTGGTTCGTTAGGAAGTGTCAGTCTACGTTTGCGTACGTTACGTTTGGTTAGGTTATGATGGGCTGGCTTTGACTTTTGTGCTGTTCTCCGCCATTCGTTCAACTTCTACGCTCTGCTGTGCTATAGTATGTTCAGCTTCGCTCTCTGGAGGCCGGTAATTGTGCTCTCGGCACGTTAGTTTGTGTTGTGTTACGTTTAGTTAGGTTACGTTTGGATAATTTAGGATAGGGTAACTTAGACTTTCTCGCTATACGCTGGTATGCGGTGAATTTCCGCGCTCTTAAGTGCACTACTATACTCTGTTCAGCTCTGGGGAGTACAGCATAGCGGACGCGGCGCGATAGGTTGTGTTACGTTCCGTTTGGTATTGCCAGATTAGGTTTCGTTTGGTTAGGATGGCTTTGACTTTGGCGTTATACAATGTTCTTCGACGTATATCTGCTCTCTACTGAGATCTAATACGTTCTGTTTGTCTCTGGGCTGGCCACCAATAGAGGTCCCTTCTTGTTACGATTAGATATTCTACGTTTGGTTAGATTAGGTTAAGTCAGGTTTGGTTAGGATATCTTTGACTTTTGTGCTATACACTGCTGCCTGGTGGCTTTCTGCGCTCTACTGTGGTCTTGTATGCTGTGCTTGGTTCTGGCGAATCCAGCAATAGTCGTCTCGGCGCGTTAGGTTGTGCCAGGTCGCGTTTGGTTACGCTACGTTTGGTTAGCTTAGGACAGGATAGCTTTCACTTTTGTGCCGTACACCGCTATTCGGTAGATGTCTGCGCACTGCGTTGCTCCACCAGCATCTGCTTAACTCTGGGGAGCCCAGCAATGGCGGCCGTGGCACGTTTGGTTGTGTTACGTTACTTCTGGATAGGTTAGGTTAGGTTAAGTATGGTCAGGATGGCTTTGACATTTGTGCAATACACTGCTATTCGTTGGGTTTCTGCGCTCTACTGTACTATAGTATATTCTGCTTCGCTATGGGGACGCTAGCACTTTGGTGTCGGCACGTTAGTCTGAGTTATGTTGCGTTCGGTTATGTTACGTTTGCTAGGTGAGGACAGGAAAGCTTAGACTTTTGAACTGTACACTGCTATTCGGTGGATTTCTGCGCTCCACTGCGCTCTAATATGCTCCACTTAACGCTGGCGAAGCCAGCAATAGCTGTCCCGGCACGGTAGGTTGAGTTGGACTACGTAGGATTTTTGCGACCTACGGTGTTGTAGTATAGGCTTCTTTTCCCAGGGGAGGTCAGCAATAGCGGTCTTGGCATGCTAGGTTAGGTTGGCTACGTTTGGCTGTGCTATGTTTGGCTATGTTAGGACAGGGTAGCTATGACTTTGGTGCTGTACACTGCTGTTCGGTTGTATCCGGCGCTCTAC
>NW_016935136.1:0-733 GCF_001483705.2 Eufriesea mexicana
TACAGTGACCATGGCGGTACCAAGTACTCTTTCGTCAAATGTTAATGTCTCGAGCGATAATGGATCAGGTCTTTGCCACTCTGGAATTGCAATGGATCTTATGTCGTCACTGAACATATTAACACAACGTCTATGGAGCACTTTTGGTGTGTGAACAGGAAACCGAGCTGTCAATTGGAAACACCTCCAGGCATTACCGTAATATACAGTGGTTATTCTAGAATTTCTGTTAAATTTATATTATCAGTATGCTAGAGAGCCCAACGGCTACAGTGCTCTATTGGTGGATACACCAACAACTTCTCTGGTATCTGTAAATGTATCTAGCCATAAGTAACGTATACAGTGGTAGCTCTAGAACTACAGTGACACATAAATCGTAAGCGAATAGGTTAAACGAACGGCAAGAGTACAGTTATGATCGCTGCAAACAGTCATGTAATATCAGTTGTCAATACCTCGAGCTGCAAGGTATCCGCATTTCGTCATTCGGGGATTGCTATTGAATCTACAGCATCATTGAACAGAACTATGTCATTCGGGGATTGCTTTTGAATCTACAGCATCATTGAACAGAACTATCCCACGGCGATATCTCTCTTGATGGATATACTAAGAGTTGTGGTTGCAATTATATACATCCGTAGATATGACCATACTGTACATTGGTTACTCTGAACTTTCTTTGCAATTTACATCATCAGTGAACAAATAAATCCAGCAGCAACATTTC
>NW_016935137.1:0-728 GCF_001483705.2 Eufriesea mexicana
AATATGTCTATTCAAAATCTATAGCCTTCCACAGCTTGGTGAATAGATCGCCTAACGCCTTCACTACAATGGCAGGTACAGCCATCTATTTGACAGAGTATAGGTCTATTGAAGATCTATAGTCTGTTATAGCTCAGTCAATAGATCGCCTAACGCATTCAAACAAATGGCAAGTACAACCATCTGGTTGCAAGGGTATAGGTCTATTCAAAATCTATAACATTTTATACCTTGGTGAATAGATCGTCTAAAGCCTTCAATCCAATGGCAAGTACAGCCATCTACTTGCCAGAGAATATGTCTATTCGAAATCAATAACCTGTTATAGCTTGGTGAATAGATCGCCTAACGTCATCAGTCGAATGGCAAGTACAGTAATCTACTTGTCAGAGAATACGTCGAGTCAAAATCTATAATTCGTTATAGCTTGGCGAATAGATCGCCTAACGCCTTCAATCCAATGGCAAGTACAGCCACCTACTTGCCAGAGAATAGGTCTATTCGAAATCTATAAGCTGTTATAGCTTGGTGAATAGATCGCCTAACGCCTTCAACCAATGGAAAGTACAGCCATCTACTTGCCAGAGAATAGGTCTAAAAAAATATAACCTGTTGTAGCTTGGTGAATAGATGGCCAAACGCCTTCAGCCCAAAGTCAAGTACAGCCATCTACTTGCCAGAGAATAGGTCCATTCGAAATATGTAACCTGCTATAGCTTGGTGAATAG
>NW_016935137.1:834-1059 GCF_001483705.2 Eufriesea mexicana
ACGCCTTCAACCAATGGTAAGTACAGCCATCTGCTTGCCAGAGAATAGGTCTATTCAAAATCTATAATCAGTTATAGCATTCTGAATAGGTCGCCGAACGCCTTCAATCCAATGGCAAGTAAAGCCACCTACTTGCCAGAGAATAGGTCTATTCGAAATCTGTAAGCTGTTATAGCTTGGTGAATAGATCGCCTAACGCCTTCAACCAATGGCAAGTACAGCCAT
>NW_016935138.1:0-276 GCF_001483705.2 Eufriesea mexicana
TTGTTATGATAAGACTGGACATATTAGGATAGGATGGTATTGACTTTTGTGCTATACACTGCTTTTCGGAGGACTTCTGCGCTCCACCGTGCTCTGATATGTTCTGCTTGGCTCTAGGTCGCCAGTAATAGAACACAGGACAAGGCAGCTTGGGATAGGTTTCGTTCCCTTGGGTCTGGTTAGGAAGGCTTGGTTATGAGTTCTTTGACTTTTTTGCTAGGCGCTGCTATTCGGAGGATATCCACGTCCTACATTTCCATACTATACTCCGCTCAA
>NW_016935139.1:0-911 GCF_001483705.2 Eufriesea mexicana
CGTTGGGATACGTTAGGGTAGGTTGGCTTCAACTATTGTGCCATGCACTGATATTCTATGGACTTCGGCACTATACTCTGCTCTAATATGTTTTGCTTCGCGCAGAAGAGGGAAGCAATAGTGGTCTCAGCAGGTTAGGAAGAATTACGTTACGTTTGGTTACGTTACGTTCAGTTTCGCTACGTTTGGTTAGATTAGTACAGGACAGCATTGACTCCTGTGCTGTACACTGCTATACGGAGGACTCTTGCGGTCTAATGTGCTCTAATATGCTCTGATTTGCGCTGGGGAGGTCAGCAATAGTGATCTCGGCACGATAGGCTGAGTTATGCTGCGTTCAGTTATATTAGGACAGGAGAGATTTGACTTTTGAGCAATACACCGCTTTTCGGTGGATTTGTACTCTCTACATTGCTCTAGTGCACTCTGCTCGACTCGGTGGAAACCAGTAATTTTGGTCTCAGCACGTTAGTTCAAGATAGGCTACGTTTGGTTAGGTTATATTTGTTGGGGTTAGGTTCGGCTTGCTCTGACTTTCGTGGTATAAACTGCTGTTCGGTGGATTTCTGCACTCTACTGTGCTCCACTATACTCTGCTTGAATCTGAGGTGGCCGGCAATAGTGGTCGCTGCGCGTTTGTTTGTGATATGTTTCGTTCAGTTACGCTACGATTGGCGAGGTTAGGAGTGCCTAACTTCGCCTTTTGCGCTGTAAACTGCTATTCGATGGAATCCTGCGCTCACCTGTGTTCTAATATGTTCTGCTTGGCTCTGTGGATGGAAGCAAAATGGAAGCAATGTTGGTCTTGGAACATTATGTTGAGATAGGATACGATTGGTTTTGTTATTTTGACTTCGGATAGGTTTAGTTAAGATAGTTTCGACTTTTCTGCTGTACACTGCAAGTCTGTG
>NW_016935140.1:0-262 GCF_001483705.2 Eufriesea mexicana
TCGTATCATAACAAAACGCAATCGAACTCAACCCAGCGTGAACGCGACCACTATTGCTGGACTGCACAGAGCCAAGCAGAACACATTGGTGGAGAGTAGTAGGCAGGAGCCAATAGAATCGCAGTGTAGATCAGTAAAGTTGAAGCTACCCAAACCAAATCCGAACCAACTTAGCGTAAACAAACGTAGCATAACTTAGCCTATCGTGCCGCGGGCACAATTGCTGGCCTGCACATAGCCAAGCTGAAAATATTAGAGCACT
>NW_016935141.1:0-6321 GCF_001483705.2 Eufriesea mexicana
AGGTTAGGTTTGGTCATGATATCCTTGACTTCTGTGCTTTTCTCTGCTTTCCGGCGGAATTCTGCGATCTGCTGTGCTCTAACATGCTTAGCTTGGCAATGATGATGCAAGCAATTGTGGTATTGGCACGTTAGGTTGAGTTAGGCTTCGTTTGACGAGGTTAGGTTATGTCAGCGTAGGTTAGGATATCATTGACTTCTGTGCTGTACACTGAAGTGCTGTTGATTTATGCGCTCTACTGTGCTCTAGCAAGTTCTGCTTGGATCTGTGGAGGCCAGCACTAGCCGTCTCGCCAAGTTAGGTTAGGATACGCTGCGTTTGGTTAGGTTACGTCTGCTATGGCTAAGTTTGGGCAGCCTCGACTTTTCTGCTATACACTGCGATCATATGGAATTCTGCGCTCTGTACTGTTTTATTATGCTCTTCTTGGAGCTTTGGAGGCCAGCAGTATTGGTCGCGGCACGTTAGGATGAGTTAGATTGCGTTTGGTCTGGTTAGGATGCTTTGGGATAGGTTAGGATATCTTTGACTTCTTTGCCCAACACAACTATCCTATCGACTTCTGGGCTCTACTGTGCTCTGTCGCATTCTGATTCTCGGTGTGGAGGTCAGCAATAGCGGTCTCGGCACATTAGGCTCTGTTAGTCAACGTTAGGTTAGGCTACGTTAATTTGTGTTAGGTATTGATAACTTGGACTCTCGTGGCATGCACTGTTATTCGGTGGATTTCTGCGCTCTGCTATGCTCCGCTCGACAATGTGAAGGCCAGCAGTAGCAGTTGCGGCTCCATAGGTTTTGTTATGTTACGTTTGGTTATGTTACGGTTGGATAGATTAGAAGAGGATAGCTTCGAATTTTCTGCTAAACACTGAGATTCTGTGGATTTCTGCCCCCTGCTCTCCTCTAATATGCTACGCTTAACTCTGCGGAGGTCAGCAGTACTGGTCGCGGTACGTTAGGTTGATTTAGATTACGTTCGGTTTGTTTAGGTTGGATCATGTTACGTCAGAATATCCTTGACTTTTGTGTTATACGCTGCAACGCCACGGATTTCTGTCATCCACTGTGCTGTACTTTAGTGTGCTGGGCACTGGTGCGGTTAGCAGTAGTGGCTTAGGCACGTTAGGATCAGTTATGTTACGTTTGGTTATGTTGCGTTTGGTTAGGACAGGATAGGGCAACTTTGACTTTTACGCTGTGCACTGATATTCGGTGGACTTTTGCGCTCCACTGTGCTCTAATGCGCACTGCTTGGCTATGAGAAGGACAGCAATGGTTGTCTCAGCACGTTTGGTTGAGTTGAGCTACGTTTGGGTATGTTAGGTTGGGTCAGGCTTGTTTAGGATATCTTTGACTTTTGTGGTTTACACTACAATGCGCGGACTTCTGCGCTGTACTGCACTCTAGTATGTTGCGGTTGGCTCGGCGGAAGTCAGCAATTTTGGTCCAGGCACCTTAGGTCGGGCTAGGTTACACTTCGCTATGTATCAGAATATCCTTGACTTTTGTGTTATACGCTGCAACGCCACGGATTTCTGTCATCCACTGTGCTGTACTTTAGTGTGCTGGGCACTGGTGCGGTTAGCAGTAATGGCTATTGTGCTATACACCGCTAATCGGTGGATTTTTGGACTCTGCAGTTCTCTAATAGGCTCTGCTTGGCTCTGTCGTGTTCAGCAACAGCGGCCTCGGCACGCTTTGTTGAGTTAGCCAACGTTTGGCTAGGTTAGGCTATGCAAGGTTTGGTTAAGTTACCTTTGACTTTTGAGCTATACACTGCTATTCGGTGGATCCCTGCGCTCTGCTGTGCTCTGGTGTACTCTGTTTGACTGTGGGGATTCCAGCAATAGTGGTCTCGGCACGTTCGCTAATGCTATGGTACGTTTTATTATATTACGTATGGATGGGTTAGGACCGGATAGCCCTGGCTTTTGGGTTGTAAACTGCTATTCCGCTGATTTTTGCGCCCTGCATTGCTCTACAATACTCCGGTCGACTCTCGGGATGCCAGTAATAGTGGTCCCGCCAGATTAGATTCATTTAGGCTATGTTTGGTTATGTTACGTTTGGTTAGTTTAGGACAGGTTATCATTGACTTTTGTTGTATATACTTCTATTCGGTGAACTTCTGCGATGTACTGTGGCCAAATATGCTCTGCTTGCCCCTGCGGAGGCCACTCATGGTGGTCTCAGCACGATAGGTTATAGTTCGTTACGTTAGTATATGTTACGTTTGGTTATGTCTGGAGATGATGGATCTGATTTTTGTGCTGTAAAGTCTTTTACGGCGAATCTCTGTGCTCTACTGTGCTCTGATATACTCTACTTGATTCTAAGGAGGCCATTCATTGCGGACTCGGCACGTTAGGTAGAGTTAGTCTACGTTTGGTTACGTTATGTTAGTTTGGGATAGGTTTCCATAGCTTTGACCAGCGTAGTTTACACTGCCATACGTTGGATTTCTGCGCTCTAATGCGCTCCGGCATATTCTGCTTGGCACTGGGGAGGGCGGCAATAGCGCTCCCGGCACGTTAGTTTGAGCTATGCTACGTACGGTTATACTACGCTTGGTCAGGATAGGATCGGGTAGCTGTGACTTTTGTGCTGTACGCTGCTTTTCGTCGCATTTCTACGCTCTTCATTGCTCTACCATACTCTGCTCGAATGTGGGGAGGCCGGTGATTGCCGTCCCGCCCGGTTAGTTCAATTTAGGCTACCCGTGGTTATGTTACGTTTGATAAGGTTAGGCGATGGTATTATTGACTTTTGTGCAGTATACTGCTGTTCGGTGAACTTCTTCTATACACTATGCTCTAATATTCTCTGCTTGGTTCTGGGAAGGCCAGTAATTGCGGTTGCGGCTGGTAAGTTCGATCGACGCTACGTTAGGTTATGTTACGTTTGGTCAGTGTAAGAGGGGCTATCTGTGACTTTTGCGGTGTACACTGCTGTTCCACGGATTTCTGCACTCTACTACCCTCTATTATACCCCGCTTTGCTCCATGGAGGCCACCTCTACCGGTCCCGGCAGGTTAGGTTCAGTTAGATTGCATTTGGCTGGATCAGGGTATTTTGGGCTAGTTTAGGGTAACCTTGACCTTTGTGCCAGACGCTGCTACCTTATGGACTCCTGGGCTCTAATGTGCTCTGTCATATTCTGCTTGTCTCTGGAGCGTCAGGTTAGGATGGCTTTGACTTTTCTGCTACGAAATTCCATTCTATGGACTTCTGCGCCCCGCTCTCCTCTAATATGTTCTGCTTAGAAATTCAGAGACCAGCGATATTGGTCTAGTCTCGTAAGGTTGGATTACGTTGCGCTTGGTCATGTCACACTTGGTTAGGTTAGGTTAGGGTAACTTTGACTTTTGTGCTTTACACTGCCATTCGTTGTATTTCTCCACTCTACTGTGCTCTCGTATGTTCTGCTTGGCACTGGAGAGGCCCGAAATACTGGTCCCGGCTCGTTAAGGTTAATTGGTCCACGTTTGTCTAGGTTACGTTAGGTCAGGTTTGGTTAGGATACATTTGGCTTTCGTGCTATACGCTGCTCTTTGGTGGCTCTCTGCGCTCTGCTGTGCTCTACTATACCCTGCTTGTCTCTGGGGAGGCCAGCAATAGTGGCCGCTCCCAGCTAGATTCAGTTACTTTACGTTTAGCTTTGCTACGATTGGTTAGGTTAGGGGAGGATAGCTTTGACTTTTCTTGTATACACTGCTGTTCGGCATATTTCTGCGCTCCACTGTGATCTGGTATATTCAGCTTGGCTCAGGGAAGGCCAGAAATAGTTGTCGGAGCACGTTGCGTTGCGTTAGGCTACGTTCAGTAAGGATAGGTTAGGATATCTTCGACTACAGTCCTTTACGCAGCAATGCGGCGTGCTCAAGTATGCTCTGCTTGTCCCTGGGAAGGCCAGCAACAGTGGATTCGGCACGTTAGGTAGAGATGGGCTACGTTTGGTTACGTTATTATAGTTTGGTTTGGGTTTGCAAAGCTTTGACTTTCGTGGTATGCACAGCTGTACGATGTATTCCTGCGCTCTGCTGTGCTCCGGTATGGTACGCTTGGCACAAGGGAGGCCAGCAATAGGAGTGTAGGCACTTTTGGTTGGATTACGCTGCGCTTCCTCATGTTGCGCTTGGTCAGGTTAGGAAAGGGTAACTTTCACTTCTGCGCCTTTCACTGCTATTCGGTGCATTTCTGCGCTTTACATTGCTCTACTATACCCTGTTCGACCCTGTCGTGGCCAGCAATAGTGGTCGTGGCACGATAGATTGAGTTAGGTTACGTTTGGCGAGGCTGGGTCGAGCAAGGTTTGGTTACGATGTCCTTGTCTATTCCACTATCCACTGCTGTTCGTTTGATTGCTCCGCTCTACTGTGCTCTGGTGCATTCTGCTGGGCACTGATGAGGACAACAATAATGGTCTCGTCACGTTAGCTTTAGTTGTCCACGTTTTTTAAATTTATATTTTGTCAGGTAAGGTTAGGATACCTTTGACGTTTGTGCTATTTGCTGCTCTTTCATGGCTTTCTGCGCTTTGCTGTGTTCTGATGTTTTCTGGTTGGCTATGTTGATCCCAGCAATAGAGGTCTCGGCTCGTTAGGTTTAACTATTCTACGTGTGGTTATGTCCGATTATGTAAAGTTAGGTTATGGTATCTCTGACTTTTGTGTTATACACTGCTATTCGGTATATTCCTGCGCTCTAATGTGTTCTAGTGCATTCTGCTTGTGTTCGTGGATGACTGCAATAGTGGTCCCGGCATGTTAGCTTGAGCAAGGTTACGTTTCGTTAAGTTCGGTTAGAAAGGCTCGATTAGGATTTCTCTAACTTTTGTGCTATAAACTGCTATTTGGTGGATTCCTGCGCTCTACATTGCTCTACTATACTCTGCTCGACTCTGTTGAGGCGAGCGATAGTGTTCGTGGCACGTCAGGTTGTGTTAGGTTACGTTTTGCTAGGTTGGGTTACGCTATGTTTGGTTATGATAGATATGTCTTTCGTACTATACACCGATGTTCGGCGGATTTCTTCGCTCGGCTGCGCTTTACTACATTCTGAATTTCCCTTTGGATGCCAGCAACAGTGGTCGGGGAACGTTAGGTTGAGTTATGTTACGTTCGGTTATGTTAAGATTGGATATATTGGGATACGGTAGCTTTGAATTTTGTGGTATGCACTACTATACGGTGGACCTTAGTGGTCCAGAGTGCTCTAGCATATTCTGCTCGGCTCTGTGGTGGCAAGCAATTGTGGTCTCGGTTGGTTAGTTTGAGCTATGCTACGTTCGGGTGTGTTACGGTTGGTGAGGTTAGGGTATGATAGTCCAGACTTTTGTGCTATGCACTGCTACCAGCAGATTTCTGCGCTCCACTGTCTTCTAATATTTTCTGCTTTTCTTTGTGGAAGCCAGCAATAGTGCTCTCGTCTTTTTGGGTTGTGTTAAGTTACATTCTGTTATTTTAAGTTTGGCTACGTTAGGATAGGCTACTCTGACCTTTGTGCTATACACTTCAATTCCGTGGATCTCTGCGCTCCAATGTGCTCTAATATGCTCTGCTTGGTTCTGGGGTGGCCAGCAGCAGTGGTCTCGGCTCGTTAGGTTGAGTTATGTTACGTTTCGTTAGGTTTGGTTTGGCGGGTTCGGTAAGGATTTCTTTGACTTTGTTGCTGTACAATGCTACTTGTCGGATTCCTGCGCTCTACATTGTCCTACTATGCTCTGCCTGACTGTGGTAAGGCGAGCAATAGTGACCGCGGCGTGTTGGGTTGCGTTATCTTACGATCGGTTATATCAGGTTAGGCTTTATTTGGTTAGGACAGCTTTGACTTTCGTGATATACACGGTTATACGTTGGATTTCTGCGATTTACTGTGCTCTATTGCACTCTAGTTGGCTCTGGGAAGGCCAGGAGAAGTGGTCGCAGCACTTTATTTTGATCTATGCTACGTTTTGCTAGGTTTGGCTAGGCAAGGTGAGGTTACGATATCTACGGCTTTTCTGCTATTCCCTGCAGTGCGGTGGATACCTGCGCACTACTATGCTCTAGTACATTATGCTTGTACCGGTGGGGGCCTGCAATAGTGGTCTCGTCTTGATAGGTCGAGTCAGGTTACGATTGGTTATGTTTCCTTCCATACATTTTACCTCGACTTTTGCGCTGTAAACTGCCATTCGCTAGATTTCTGCGGTCTAGTGTGCTCTAGTACTCGCAGCTTGGCTCTGTGAAGGCCACCGTAGCGGTCGCGGCACATTATGTTGAGTTAGACTATGTTTGGTTAGGTTACGTTTGGTCTGGCTAGGTTAGGTTATATTTGGTT
>NW_016935142.1:0-254 GCF_001483705.2 Eufriesea mexicana
TCGGCTCGTTATGTTTAGATATCCTACGTTTAATTAGGGTACGTTATGTCTGGTTAGGTGAGGCTGTCTATGACTTTGGTTCAATACACTGCTGTCTGGTGGCCTTCTGCGCCCTCCAGTGCTGTAGTTTATTCTGCTTGTCTCTGGGGTCGCCAGCAATAGTGGCTCCGGTTCGTTAGTTCACGTTATGATGCGTTTGGTCATGTTACGTTTGTATAGGGTGTGACAGGATAGCTTTGACTTTTGTGCTATAC
>NW_016935143.1:0-272 GCF_001483705.2 Eufriesea mexicana
TACATACATACATCCATACATTCATACATACGTACATCCGCCCATCCATACCTCAACCCATCCAAACATTCATACATCCACCCATCCATAAATCCATCTGTCCATGCATCCATACAACTATCCATCCATACATCCATCCACCAATCCATTCATCCATACAAGAATCCATACATACATCCATTCATCCGTCCATTCACCCATCCATTCGTCCACCCACAAATCGATACATCCATGCCTCCGTACATCCATATATTCTTACATACATACATCCA
>NW_016935143.1:421-644 GCF_001483705.2 Eufriesea mexicana
ACATATACCCATACATACATCCATACATACATCCAAACATACATCCATCTTTCCATACATCCATCCATCCATACACCCACACATCCATACATCCACCCATCCACACATTCATCGAACCATACATCCATCCACCCATACAAGCATCCATCCATACACCCAGCGATCCATACATCTATACATCCATTCATACATCCATCCATACATTCATACATCCACACATCCA
>NW_016935144.1:0-1146 GCF_001483705.2 Eufriesea mexicana
CGTAACGTAAGTCAACCAGTCGTGCCACGAACATCAATGCTAGCCTCCCCAGGGCCATGCAGAACATATTAGAGCACGGTAGGAAGCAGAAATCCACCGAATTACAGTGTATAGCGAAAAAGTCAAAGCTACACTCTCCTATCCTGTAGAAACGAAACATAATCAGACGTAACGTAACTAAGACTGACGTGCCGAGACTAAAACTGATGGCCACCCCATAGCCTAGTAGAATACACTAGAGCACTGTAGAGCGCAGAAATCCACCGAATCGCAGTTTATTGCAAAAAAGTCAAAGATATCCTGACCTAACATAACCGAATGTAACATAACTCAATCCAACGTGCCTAGACCATTATTGCTGGAATCCCCATCGCCAGGTCGATCACATTAGAGGAGGGCAGAGCAATGAATTCTATTAAATGGCAGTACGTAACACAGAAGTCAAAGACATCCCAAACGAACCCAAACATACCTAATCTAACAAAATGTATCCAAACAGAATCTAACGCGCCGGGGCCGCAGTTGCTGCCCCCTCAGAACACAACAGAGCACATTAGAGCACAGTAAAGCTCAGATATTCATCGGGTAGCAGGGTACAGCACAAAAGTCAAATAAATCCAAACCAAGCCTAACCTAACCTAACCAAACGTTACCTAACGCAACATAATGTGCCGCGGCTTCTATACCTGCCCCTCAGCCCCACCCCCCGAGTAAAACAGGGCTTATTATTGTGCAGTATAGCGGAGAAATTCATGGAACATCAGTGTATAGCGCAACAGTCAAAGCAACCGGTCGTAACCTAACTAATCGTAACAATGCCAAACGTAAGCAAACACAACTTAACGTGCCGCCAGCAATATTGCTGATCTCCTAGAGCCAAGCTGTATACATTAGACGAGAGTAGGGAGCAGATATCCGTCCAACCGCAGTGCACGGTGGGAAAGTCAAAGGTATTCAGACCTAACCCAAACAGGTGTAACCTGACTTAACGTAGCCAGACGCGACGTAATGTGCCGCGACTACTATTGCTGGCCTCTCCAGCGTCTAGCTGATTAGAGTAGAGCACGGTGGTGGGCTGGAATCCGCCGAACGACTTTGTACCGCATGAAAGCCTAAGCTACCCTAACCAGACATAGCCATGCCTAA
>NW_016935145.1:0-947 GCF_001483705.2 Eufriesea mexicana
ACATCCGTCCATCCATACGTCATTCCATCCATACATCCATCCATCCATACGACCACTCATCCATACATAAATCCATACATACATCCATCTTTCCATACATCCATCCATCCGTACATCCACCCATCCATACATCCGCCGAACCATACATCCATTCATCCATACTAGCACACATCCATAAATTCATCGATACATACGTCTATCCATACATACATACATCCATCCATACATTCATACATCCACACATCCATAAATCCATCCATCCATACATTCATCAATCCTTACATCCATCCATTCATACATCCATACATCCATCCATAGTTACATTCATCCATCCATACCTCAATCCATCCATACATCCAGTCATCCGTACATCCATTCATCCGTGCATTTGTCCATCCATACCTCAATCCATCCATACATCCACCCATACATACGGCCATCAATCCATACATTCATCCATCCATACACCCATCCATACATACATCCATACATCCATACATCCATCCATACATCCATACATCCATACATCCATCCATACATAAATACATCCATCCATGCTTCCATGCATTCATACATCCATACATCCATAAATCCATCGATCCATACATGAATCCATCCATATATCCATCAATCCATACATCCATACATATATACATCCATCCATTCATACATCCATTCATCCATCCATACATACATCCATTCATCTATACCCCAATCCATACATACATCCACTCTTCCGTCCATTCACCGAACCATTCATCCGCCCACACTTCCATACATACATGACTCCGTACATCCGTACATTCGTACATCCATACATCCATGCATACATACATCCATACAACCATAAAACACACTTCCATACATACATGACTCCGTACATACGTACATTCGTACATCCATACATCCATGCATACATACATCCATACAACCATAATGCAACTACG
>NW_016935146.1:0-469 GCF_001483705.2 Eufriesea mexicana
AAACCATCCTATCCTAAGCTTACTAATCGTAATATAACCAAACGTAGCTTAACTCATCCTAACGAGACTTCACCGCTATTGCTGACCTCCGCCGAGGCATGCAGAATATACTGCAACACAGCAAAGCGTAGAAGCACACCGCATTAAAATGTATAGCACAAAAGACGTAGATACCCTAATATAACCGTCCTAACCTATCAAAACGAAACGTAACATAACCGAACGTAACGTGCCAAGACCTCCATTACTAGCCACCCCAGTGCCAAGCAGAGTATATTAGAGCACACTAGAGCGCAGAGATCCTCGGGATAGCATTGCATAGCACGAAAGTCACGGTAGCCTCTCCTAACCGAGCCAAACGTAAGGTACTCAAAAGCAACATAGCTCAACCTAACATGACGAGACCAAATTTGCTTGCCTCTACAGGGACAAGCAGAATGTACTACTGCACAGCAGGGCGCAGATATCC
>NW_016935147.1:0-1193 GCF_001483705.2 Eufriesea mexicana
CGGTTGGGTTAGGTTAGGCTAAGTTTGGTTAGGGTCGAATCGACTTTCGTGTTGTACACTGTTTTTCGGTAGATTCCTGCCCTCTACCGTGTTCTACCCTCATGTAGCAGTCCCTGAGCCGGCCAACAATAGTGGGCGCTGCATGTTACGTTGAGTTTGGCTACGTTAGGTTAGGTTATGCTTGCTTGGGTTAAGCTCATATATCTTTGACTCTTCTCCTGTACACTGTCATTCTATGGATTTCATCGCCATATACTCCCCTAATATCGTCTGCATGTCACTGTGGAGCTCAGCAACTTTGGTCGCGCAACGACAGGCTCAGCTCTGTTTACGTTTGTATATGCTAGGTTATGCTGGGTTATGTTGGGGTAGCTGTGACCTTTGTGCTACATACTGCTATGCTCTGGACTTCTGCGCTCTACTGTGATCTAATGTTCTCTTCTGCGCTCTGTGGAAGCCAGAAATTGCGGCTGCGACGCGTTAGCTTGAGTTACGTTACGTTTGGCTAGGTCAGGTTTCATTGGGTTCGGTTCGGAAATCTTTGACTTTTGTGCTGCACACTTGCATTCTGTGGTTCTCTGCGCTCTGCGCTCCTCTAATATGCTCTACTTAGTGATGGGGAGGCCAGCAACAGCGGTCTACGCACTATAGGTGGTGTTAGGTTACGTTTGGCTGTGTTATGTTTGGTAAGGTTAGGCTTTTACAGCATTGAGCTTTGAGCTACACACTGCAATGCGGTGGATTACTGCGATCTACTTTCCTCTAGTATATTCTGCTTGGATCTGGAAAGGCATGCATCAGTGGTATCGGCACGTTTGGTGTACCTTTGCTACGTTCGGTCATGTCAAGTTTGATTATGTTAGGATTGGGTAGCTTCGACTGTTGTGCTATGCACTGCGATTCCATGGATCCCTGGGTTCTTCTCTGCTCTAACATGTTCTGCTTAGCTCTGAGGAGGGCAAAAGTGAAGGTCTCGGCTCGTTTGGTTTATTTATTCTACGTTTGGTTAAGTTAGGTTAGGTATGATTAGGTCAGGATATCTTTGACATTCGTGCTATACACAACAATTCCGTGGAACCTCTACTGCCCTCTACCGTATTCTGCTTGTCTCTGGGGAATCCAGCAATAGCGGTCGCAGCACGTGAGGAATAGTTGTTCTACGATTGGCTAGGTTAGACTAGGCCTAGTTAGCT
>NW_016935148.1:0-999 GCF_001483705.2 Eufriesea mexicana
CACGTTAGGTTAAATTATGTTACGTTCCCTTATATAACGTTTGGATAGGATACGACAGGATAGCCTAACATTGCGTTTGGCTATGTTAGGATAGGATACATTGACCTTAGTGCTACAAACTGCTATTGGGTGAACTTCTGCGCTCTGGTGTGCCCCAGTATCTTCCGCTCTGCCCTGGGGGTGCCAGCAATAGTGGTATCGGCACGTTAGGTTGAGCTATGCTACGTTCGGTTGTGTTACGTCTATGACGTTAGGATGGGTTAGCTTAGAATTTTGAGATATACACACTTATCTGCGGATTTCTGCGCTCTACTGTGTTCTAATGTTTCTGGCCTGGGTCCATCGAGGCGGGCAATAGTAATCGCGGAAGGTTATGTTGAGTTAAGTTACATGTGGTTAGGTTAGGAAAGGTTAATTTCTGTCAGGTTAGCCTTCTCTTTCATGCAGCTGCTTGTCGGCGTAATTCTGCGCACTGCTGTGCTCTAGCGCATTCTGGTTGCCTCTGGGGATGCCTGCAGTAGTGGTCACGACACATAAGTTTGAGTTTATGTACTTTCGCTTATATTACGTTCGGTTAGGTTAGGATATGGTTGCTTAGAGTTTTATGACATACACTTCTATTCGGTGGGCTTCTGCGCTCTGCATTGCACTACTGTACTCTGCACGAAGCTAGGAACGCACAATGGTGGCCGTGACACCGTAGGTTGGGCTATGTTACAATTGGTTATGTTAGGTTATGCTACGTTTGGTTAGGATAACACAGACTTGCGTGCTGTACACTGTTATTCGGTGGGTTTCTGTGATCTACTGTGCTCTACTACATTCTGCTTGCGTCTGCGGGGTCCAGCAATATTTGTCTCGTCATGTTGGGTTGAGCTAGGCTACGTTTGTTTGAGTCACGTTTAGTTATGTTGGGATTGGCTACTACGACTTTTGTGCTTTAAACTGCTTTTCGGCGTATTCCTTTGACCTTCTGTGCTCTACTACACTCAGCTCTGC
>NW_016935149.1:0-552 GCF_001483705.2 Eufriesea mexicana
GATCACAGTAGAAACCAGATATCCACAGAACAACAATATACAGCACGGAAGTAAAGGCCTTCCTAGTGTAACCTAACCAAACGTAACGTGATCAGACGCAGCCTAACACAACTTAGCGTGCCAAACCACTATTAACACAGGGAAAAGCGTAATACCATTGAGCACAGTAGAGCACAGAAGTCCACAGAACATCTGGGCTGAGCACAAAGGTCGAAGCTATCCTAACCTAACCCACGATAGCCTACCCCAACAAAACGTAATCTGACTAAAACTAACTTTCCACGACCAGTATTGCTGGCCGCCCCAGAGTCCAGCAGAGTACAGTAGAGCAGAATTCCACCGAATAGCAGCCTATGCCAAGAAAGTCGTAGTTATCCAAGTCTAAACCGAACAACCGTTATCTCACCAAACGTAACCTAACACATCCTGACGTGCCAGGCCCACAACTGCCAGGCATCCCATAGCCAAACAGAGCATATTACAGCACAGTAGAGCGCAGAAATCCATCGAACTGCAGTGTAGAGCACAACAGTCAAAGCCATCATAACGAAA
>NW_016935150.1:0-495 GCF_001483705.2 Eufriesea mexicana
TCCACAGAGCAAAGCAGACCATATTAGACAACAGTAGAGCGCAGGAATACGCCAAACATCAGGGTAGAGATCGAAAGTGAAAGCTGTCTACCCTACCCTAACCAAACGCAACTTACCTCAACCTATCGTGCCGCGTCCACTATTGCCGACATCCCCAGAGCCAAGCAAAATATAATAGAGCAGAGAAGAGCGCAGAAATCATTCGCATTGCCGTGTAAAGCACAAAAGGCCAGGATATACTAACATAACCTGACCCAAGCCTAACCTGCCCGGACGTAGCCTAACTAAACCCAACGGGCCGAGACCACTATCGCTGGCCTCCTCTGACCCAAGCAAAGCATATCAGAGCAGGGTACAGCGCAGAAGTCCACTGAATAGCAGTGCACAGCAGAAAAGTCAGTGCCATCCTCTCCTAACCTGACCAAACGTTAGATAACCAAACCTACACTAAATCAAACTAACGAGCCGGGACCACTATTGCTGGCCTCTCCAGAG
>NW_016935151.1:0-7426 GCF_001483705.2 Eufriesea mexicana
CAACGGATAAGGTACCTTGATTGTGGCGGTACTCAGTACTGCTTTGTCAACTGTTAACGTCTATAGCGAGAGTGGGATCCTCCAGTGCCATTCTAGAATTGCGATAGAATATTCATCACCGCTGAGCTGATTAATCCAAAGGCCACTGTACTCTCCTGTTGGATGTACCAACTGCCGTACTAAGAGATATAAATATCTCAAAACAAAACTGATGTGTACATTGCTCTTTCTAGAAATACTGTAGAATTAAAGTCATCCCTGAAATTACCAATTCAACGGCTACAGTGCAGTATTGCGGGATGTTACAATTTCTGTACTCCGAATTCTATACATCTCTAGCCATAACTGATGTATGCATTGGTTTATCTAGAACTACGATGGAACTTAAGCAATGATTGGAAAAATCAGTCCAACGACTAAAGTACTCTGATGACAGCTGTACCCATTACTGTTTCGACAATTGATAATTTCTCCAGCGATAATCAGTCAGACCTTCGGCGTTCTAGAATTGCAAAGAATTTATGTCATTACAGAACGTATTGAACCATCGTCTACAGTGCTGTATTGGTGGATATAATTAATACCGTACTAGGTATTGTAAATGCCCTTTGCCATGACTGATGTATGCATTGGTTATCCTAGGAATACTGGGAAATCTAAATCATCACTGAGAAGACCAATCGAATGTCCACTGCGCCCTATTGGTGGATGTGCCGACGACCCTACTGGGAATTGCAAATATCACTAGCTATGACTGATATGCACATTGATTATTCTAGAAATACTTGGGAATATGAACTCTCTATACACAGGTTAAGCAAAGGTAAGCAGTGCTGTGGTAACGTCTGATCTCTGTACCATTATGTCAGCCTTTATCTGACCGAGATATAACGGGTCAGTCTTTTGCCATTCTAGAATTGCTATATAATACATACCATCGCTGTGCATACATACATACATTAATACATACCATCCTTGGTGGAGGTACTAAGTACCTTACAGTCAGTTGTGAATATCTGCGGCCATATCCACATATAGATTATTACATAGATTATTCTAGAATTGTTGTGGAGTTTAAGTAGTCTCTGAGCACATAAATCCTACAGCGACCGTGCTCTATTGATGGAAGCTCCGGCTGACATACAGGGAATTGTAAATACCTTTCCCAAAGCTGATGTATTAATTGGTTATTCTAGACTACTCGGAAATTTGTGTCACCGCTGATCAGATCTGTCAAACGCCTAAGCGCTCTGTTTGTGGATGTACCGACGACCGTACTTGGTGTTGCAAATACTTCTAGCCATAACTGTTGTATACATGGATTATTCTAAAGCTAAAGTGGAATTTAAGTCGTCAATGAACATATTAAGCCAACGGGATCTCAGTACCATTATGTCAATTGTTATAAGCTCGAGATATGACGGATCTGTCCTTTGATATTCTAGAATAGCTATAGAATATAGATCACCATTGTACACGGTAATCCAACGGCAACAGTGCCTTGTTGATGGATGTACTATGTACCGTACTGCCAAATGCAAGTATCTCTACCCATCGCCGTACAACACATTGATTATCCTAGAATTGCACTTAAACATAAGCTTTCAGTGAACAAATTATTCCAACGGCTAATGTACTGAGATTATGCCGGTACTGAGTACTCTTTCGTGAGTTGCTAGTGTCGCGAGCGATAATGGGTCGGTCGTTTGCCTTTCTAGAAATGCAAGGTAGTTTATATCAGCAACCAACGGCTTCTGTTCTGTGATGGTGGCAGTGCTCAGTGCCATTATGGCAATTGTCATTACCTCCAGCTGTGTCGGATCTGTCCTCTATCTTTCAAGAGTTGCTATGCATCTACATCATCATTAAAGAGGTAAATCCAACGGCTACAGTGTTTTGTTGATTGATGTACTAAGTACAGTACTGTCAATTCTAAGTATCCCTAACCATCGCGGTCCATATATGGATTATTCTAGAATTCCTTTTAAAGCTAAATTGTCAGTGAGGAAATCAGTCCAACGTCAAAGGTATTGTGATGAAAGGTGTCACCAGTATTGTCTCGTCAATTGCTAATTGCTCGAGTGAAAGTGGGTCAGACACTTGTCATCCTGGAGTTGCAAATGGATATAAAAATTCACTAAACAGGCTTATCCAACGGATACATTGTTGTATTTGAGGATATATCACTATTGTACGTGGAATGGTAAATATCTCCAGCCGTAACTGATGCGTGCATTGATTATTCTAGAACATATGTCGAATTTAAAACATCATTGAACACATTAATACAGTGGCTTCAGTACCTTGATGAATGCTGTGGTCTACTGTATCATTTTATGAATTGTTATTTTCTAGAGCAATAATGGATCTGTCTTTTAACAGCCTGGAATTGCTATAGAATCTTCATCATCGTTGAACAGGTATATTCAAGGGCTTTAGCGCTCGGGTGATGAATGTACTGAGGACCGCTCTGTCAAATGCAAATATATTTAGCCGTACTCGAACAATACATTGATTATTTTAGAATTGCTTCCGAATTTACGTCATCAGTGAACATATTAATCCAGCGTCCGTAGTATTATGACGATGGCCCTCACCAGTACTGTCTCGTCAGTTGTTAATTTCTCGAGCGTTAATGTGTCTGACATTTGTCATTCTATAATTGCAAAGGAATTGAAATCTTCACAGATAAGGTTGATCCAACGGCTATCGAGCCCTATTGGTGGATGTAAGAGGTAACTCACCGTGAGTTCTGAATACCTCTCGCCATAACTGATGCTGACATTGACATTTCTAGAACTGCTGTGGATTTAAGTCTTCACTGAGCTGACTAATCCACATCCTATGATGCTCTATAGGTGGGTGCACCAACTACCGTACTAGGAATTGTATATATCTTTAGCCATAACTGCTGTATACATTGATTATTCTAGAACTACTCTGAAATTTAAACCATCAGTGAACAAATTAACACAACCACAGTGTCGCTGGGGTGATGGCTCTACTCAGCAGAGTTATGCCAGCTCTTAATATCGGCAGCTCTGAAGGATGTATCTTCTCTCAGTCTAGTATTGCTATATACTGAACATCGTCATTGAGGACTTTAATTCAGCGAATACAGTGCTCTGCTGATGGATGTACTAAGTACCGTACAGTCAACTGCATATATCTCTGGCCGTGTTAGTACGATAATTTGATTATTCTCGAATTGTCGTTAAGGTTACACTGTCAGTGCTCAAATTAGTACGACGGCTAAGGTACTGTGACGACGACCATACTCAGTAGTGTTTTTTCTGTTGTTTATGTCTTGAAACATAATAGGTCAGTCCTATGCCATTATAGAATTGCAGTATACCTTAAATCACTACTGAACTGGATAATCCAGCGGCTACAGGGCTTATTGGTGGATGTACCAACTACCGTACTGGGAATTGTTTATCCCCAGCAACAACTGATATATACATTGATTACTCTATCGCTGCATTGAAATTTACACCATAAGAGAGCAAATTAAGCCAACGGATAGAGTACCGTCATGATAGCTAAACATCGTACTGTGTTGCCAGGTATTAATGCCTCGTGCGGTATTGGAGCAGCCTTTTGTCATTCTAGAATACCTGTAGAATCTAAATCATCACTGCACAGATTAATTCATTAGCTACCGTGCTTTGCTACTGGATGAGCTAAGAACCGTACCGTCAATCGGAAATATCCCCAGCAATAACCGTACTATATATCGCCTCACGTAGACTTGCTTTGTAATTTAAGCCATCACAGAAGAGAATAATCCAACGACTACATACCTTTATCGGCGGATGTACCAAGTACTGTACCGGGAATTGAGATATCAGTAGACATAACTGATGTATACAATGGTTCATCTAGAGATACTGTGGAATTTATGTCGTCAGTGAACAGATTAATGCTACGGTTGCAATAATGCCATGATGGTTGTACTGAGTACTATTGTGTCAATTGTTAGTACCTCGAGCTTTGACGCATGTGTCTTTTGTTGTTCTAGATGCGCTATAGCATCTGTATCATCATTGAACAAATTAAACCAACGACTACAGTCCTGTGATGATGGCCGTACTCTGTACTGTTTCGTTACCCGTTAACGTATAGAGCGATAATGGGTTCGCCATTTGTCATTCTTGAATTAGAATAGAATATAAACAATCACTGATCAGATTTGTCAAGCGGTGACAGTGCTCGATTGGTGGATGTACCAACTACCGCTCCGGGAATTGTAAATATCTCTCGCCATAGCTGGTGTGTGCTTTGATTATTCTAGGAACGATGTGTAATTTATATCATCAGCGAACAGATTAATCCAATGGCTGCAGTACTGTGCTGATGGCTGTACACAGTACTGCTATGTCCATTGTTATTATCTCGAGCGATAGTGCGGCAGACCTCCAGTCATTCTACAATTCCAATAGAATTTAAATCATCACTGAAGAGATACCCCAACGACTCCAGTACTCCATTGGTGGACGTTCCATGTGCCGTACTGTCAGTTGCAACTATCTCTGGCCATAACCGTAATGTACATTGTTTGGTCTAAACTTTGTCTGAATTTGATATCATAAGTGAGAACATTAATCCAACTGCCAAGGTAAAGTGATAATCGCTGTACTGAGTACTGTTTCGGCAGTTACAAATAGCTCGAGCCATAATGGGTGAGTGCTTTGTCATTCTAGAACACTTATAAGACTTACATCATCACTGGATAGATAAATCCTATGGCTACAATGCTGTGTTCCTTGCTATGCTCAGTACTGCATTGATATTCCTCAATGTCTCCAGCGCCAATTGATCTATCCATTGACAATTCCACAATTGCTGAGTAGCTTAGGTTATCAGCATGCAGACTAAAGCTGTGGCTATGGTATTGTGTAGTTGGCTACTTTCGTCACTGTATTGTCCATAGTCAATATCATTACCGATGTAAGATCTATATATTTATCGCTCCAGAATTGCCATAAGGTTTAAATCACTTTTGAGGAGATTAATAAAACGGCAACAGCGATTAGATTGCCGGTCTACGAATCACTGTACTGCCAAATCCATGTATCTGTAGACATAACTGATGTACTCATTGTTTAGTCCAGACTAGCATTGGAATTTACACCATGAGTTTACAAATTAATACAGCGGATACGGTAATGAGGTAATTGCTGCTATCACTACTGTTGTGTCTATTGTTAATGTCTGGAGCTACAACGGATATGCCATTTGTCATTCTAGAATTGCTGTAGAACCCAATTCATCAATGAACATACTAATGCAACAGCTAGAGTGTCTCTGTTGACGCATGTAATAATTACCGTGCTGTCAACTGTAAATGTCTCCAGCCATAACCGTGCAATTCAATGATCACACTACACTTGCTTTGGAATTTGCATTATCCGTAAACATGTTAATCCATCGGCAACAGCGTATTGACGATGGATGTAATCAGAGCTCTTTCGGCACTTGTTAATGTCAGGAGCGATAATGGGTCAATCCGTTGCTGTCCCAGAGCTCCAGTAAAACTGGTATTAACTGGTGTATACGCTTATTACGCCAGTGTTATTGTAGTATCCAGGCTGTGAGAGAACAAATTAATCCAACGGATGCAGCTGTGTGGTGATGGCTGTGCTCAGCACTATTTCGTCCGTTGAAAATGATTATAGTGATAGTGGGTTAGAAATTTGCTATGCTTCGAATGCAATAAAAAATAAATCACCATTGACAAAATCAATTCGACTGCAAAAGTGATCTATTGGAGTACGTGCCAACTACCGTGCTGGGAATTGTAAATATCTCTAGTTATAACTGAGGTATACATGGATTATTCCGGAGCTACTGTAGAATTTAAATCATCAGTGAACAAATTAATCCAAAGGCTAGAGTACTGTGATGATGACTGCACTCAGCTCATTGTTCTCCGTTGTTAATGTGTCGAGATGTAATGGATCCGTATATTGTCATTCTAGAATTCCTACATAATGTAAATCATCATTGAACACATCCTTCCAACGGATACAGTTCTCTGTTGAAAGTTTTACTAAGAACCGTACTGCCAATTGTGAATATCTCCAGCTCCAAGTGCTATACATTGAATACCCTTGACTTGAATTGGAATTTACGTTGTCAGTGAACAAGCTGATCCAACTGCTACATTACTGTGATTACGGATGTACTCAGTTCTGTTACGTCAATTGCTTCTATCTCGAGCTAGAACAGATCAGGCCTTTGTCATTCTGCAATTCCTATGGAATATAAAACATCATTGAACAGATGAATCCAACGGCTACAGTCTTCTATTTTGGAGGTACCCATTCCTTTCCTTTGAATTGTTAATATCTCTGGCTGTAACTTATGTATACATTTACTATTTAGAACTACAGTCGAATTTAATTTATCAGTGGAAAGATTAACCCCACGTCTACAGTACTGTGATGATAGCTGCACTCTGCACTGTGTTGTCAGATGTTGATCTCTCGAGCGGTAATGGAGCTTTCCTTTGTCATTCTAGAACTGCAATTAAATTCAAGTCATTACTGGTCCGACTAGTTCTACGGTGACATGGCTCTATTGTTGGATGTACCAGCTACCGCACTGGGAGTTTAAAATATCTCTAGCCGTAACTGATGTGTGCAAACATTTTTCCAGTGTCACAGTGGAGTTTAAGTCGTCTGTGAACAAATCAATCCAACGACAACGGTACTGTGATGACAGCTGTACTCGACAGTGGTTTGCAAATAGTAAATATCTCGAGCGATAATGAATCCGGCTCTTGTCATTCTAGAATTGCTAGAGAATTTTTGTCGTCTCTCAGCAGATAAACCAATCGGCTGCATTGCTGTATTGGCGGCCATGCTCAGTAGTGTATTGACATGCTCCAACGTCTCAAGCGACAATCGCTGAAACCATTAATAATTCTATAATTTCTAAGGAACTTAGATGCTATGCGAGCAGAATATTTCAATGGCTCCAACATTGTGTAGATTGCTGCGCCCAGTATTGTATTGTCATTTGTCAATGTCTCTATATATATGCGACTCATCCTCTGATCGCTCTAGAGTTGCAGAGGAACATAGATGGTCAGCTAACACATTATTTCTATGGCAAAGCATTGTGTTAATGGCTACAGTCAGTAATCTTTTGTCATTTGTCACTAACACCAAAGACATCTGATCTACCCATTGATCATTCTGGAACTCCTATAGAGTATGTATTATCAGCGGACAGATTTATACAGCGGCTACACTGCTGTGATTATGGATGTATTGAGCACGGTGCTGCCAATTATTATATCTCTGGACATAACTGATCTACACATTGATTATTTTAGAATTAGTGCGGAATTTAAATCGTCAGTGAACTAATAAACGCAACGGCCACAGTACTGTGATGATTGCTATACTCAGCACTGTTT
>NW_016935151.1:7751-10467 GCF_001483705.2 Eufriesea mexicana
TATTAACTGGTGTATACGCTTATTACGCCAGTGTTATTGTAGTATCCAGGCTGTGAGAGAACAAATTAATCCAACGGATGCAGCTGTGTGGTGATGGCTGTGCTCAGCACTATTTCGTCCGTTGAAAATGATTATAGTGATAGTGGGTTAGAAATTTGCTATGCTTCGAATGCAATAAAAAATAAATCACCATTGACAAAATCAATTCGACTGCAAAAGTGATCTATTGGAGTACGTGCCAACTACCGTGCTGGGAATTGTAAATATCTCTAGTTATAACTGAGGTATACATGGATTATTCCGGAGCTACTGTAGAATTTAAATCATCAGTGAACAAATTAATCCAAAGGCTAGAGTACTGTGATGATGACTGCACTCAGCTCATTGTTCTCCGTTGTTAATGTGTCGAGATGTAATGGATCCGTATATTGTCATTCTAGAATTCCTATATAATGTAAATCATCATTGAACACATCCTTCCAACGGATACAGTTCTCTGTTGAAAGTTTTACTAAGAACCGTACTGCCAATTGTGAATATCTCCAGCTCCAACCGTGCCATACATTGAATACTCTTGACTTGAATTGGAATATACGTTGTCAGTGAACAAGTTGATCCAACTGCTACATTACTGTGATTACGGATGTACTCAGTTCTGTTACGTCAATTGCTTCTATCTCGAGCAAGAACAGATCAGGCCTTTGTCATTATGCAATTCCTATGGAATATAAATCATCATTGAACAGATTAATCCAACGGCTACAGTCTTCTATTTTGGATGTACCCATTCCTTTCCTTTGAATTGTTAATATCTCTGGCTGTAACTGATGTATACATTTACTATTTGGAACTACAGTCGAATTTAATTTATCAGTGGAAAGATTAACCCGATGTCTACAGTACTGTGATGATAGCTGCACTCTGCACTGTGTTGTCAGATGTTGATCTCTCGAGCGGTAATGGAGCTTTCCTTTGTCATTCTAGAACTGTAATTAAATTCAAGTCATTACTGATCCGACTAGTTCTACCGTGACATGGCTCTATTGTTGGATGTACCAGCTACCGCACTGGGAGTTTAAAATATCTCTAGCCGTAACTGATGTATGCAAACATTTTTCCAGTGCCACAGTGGAGTTTAAATCGTCTGTGAACAAATCAATCCAACGACAACGGTACTGTGATGACAGCTGTACTCGACAGTGGTTTGCAAATAGTTAATATCTCGAGCGATAATGAATACGGCTCTTGTCATTCTAGAATTGCTAGAGAATTTTTGTCGTCTCTCAGCAGATTAACCAATCGGCTACATTGCTGTATTGGCGGCCATGCTCAGTAGTGTATTGACATACTCCAACGTCTCAAGCGACAATCGCTGAAACCATTAATAATTCTATAATTTCTAAGGAACTTAGATGCTATGCGAGCAGAATATTTCAATGGCTCTAACATTGTGTAGATTGCTGCGCCCAGTATTGTATTGTCATTTGTCAATGTCTCTATATATATGCGACTCATCCTCTGATCGCTCTAGAGTTGCAGAGGAACATAGATGGTCAGCTAACACATTATTTCTATGGCAAAGCATTGTGTTAATGGCTACAGTCAGTAATCTTTTGTCATTTGTCACTAACACCAAAGACATCTGATCTACCCATTGATCATTCTGGAACTCCTATAGAGTATGTATTATCAGCGGACAGATTTATACAGCGGCTACACTGCTGTGATTATGGATGTATTGAGCACGGTGCTGCCAATTATTATATCTCTGGACATAACTGATCTACACATTGATTATTTTAGAATTAGTGCGGAATTTAAATCGTCAGTGAACTAATAAACGCAACGGCCACAGTACTGCGATGATTGCTATTCTCAGCACTGTTTGGTCAAAGGCTAAATTCTCGAGACATAATGGGTCTGCGTTCCGTCATTATAGACATTTTATGGAATTTATATCACGGAACAGATTAAACCAACTGCTGCAGTGCTCTGTCGGTTGTCGTGCAAGGTACGGCACCGAATATTGTAAATATCCCTAGACATAACAGATCTACACTTTGGTTGCTCTAGAAAGATTCTTGAATTTAAATCATCAGGGATTAAATTAATCAAATGGCTAGAGTTGTGCTATGACTGCTGTGCACAGGTCTGTTTTGAAATTTGTCAATGTCTCTAGCGGCAATTCTCTATCAATAGATCGCTATACATTTGCTAAACGACTCAGGCGTTCAGCGGAAATATTAATGCAATGGCTATCATATTGTGTAGACGGTTACACTCATTAATGTACTGTCATTCGTCAAAGCCACTAAATATATATGACATATCTGTTGATCATACAAGAATTGCCATAGAGTTTAAATTATCAGTGAACAGATTAATAACGTGCGTAAAGTGCTCTGTATATTTATGTACCAAGTATTACACTGCAAATTGTAAACACCTCCAGCCATAACCGTACTATGCGTTGCATATTTGGGAAATGCTGTGGATATAAGTAATCAGTTCGCAAATTGATTCAAGTCTACGATACTTATACGATGTCTGTACTCAGTAAAGTGTTGTCAAGTACTGGAATCACCAGCGATAACATTTCTGGTCTTTGTCACCCTGGAATTGCAATGGAATCAAAATCAGCAGCGAACACATTAGTACAGCGTCTACAGTGCTCCATTGTTTGGTGTACTAAGTACCGTACTACCAATTTCAAATG
>NW_016935152.1:0-505 GCF_001483705.2 Eufriesea mexicana
TCCAATATGTTCTGCTTGGCTCTGGGGTGCTCAGCAACAGTGGCCTCGGCGTGCTAGGACGAGCTGCTGCTGCGGTATAAGCTGCTGTTTGGTAGATTTTTCTGCTCTACTGTCCTCTAATATGTTCTGCTTGGGATAGGATAGCACAGACTTTTTTGCTGTGCACTGCTATTTGGAGGATTCTTACGCTCCACATTGCTCTTCTATACCCTGCTATACTCTGGGAAGGAGAGTAAGGGTGGTCGCAGCTCGTTAGGTTGAGATAGATTGCGTTCGGTCCTGTTAGGTTACGTTGGGATAGGTTCGGACGTCTAGGACATTTGTGCAGGATATAGCCATCCTATGTACTTCTGGGCTCAACAGTGTCCTACCATATTCTGCTTGTCTCTGGGGACGCGAGCAATACGGTTCGCGTCACGTTTGGTGTTGTTATGCTACGTTCGGCAGGGTTTGGTTGGGTCAGGTTCGATAAGGCTATCCTTGGCGTTTGTGCTACACACTGATT
>NW_016935153.1:0-792 GCF_001483705.2 Eufriesea mexicana
GTAACTTTCTTGCTTGAATAAGTAGGAAAGATTCTATTGTCGCGCTATTTCCATTGCAGTGCTTCAGAATCTGGCTGGAAAATTTAATTTTATTGACATTTTTGGCTAATACCGCGGTGAGCTGACCTCCTTGCATAAATAAGGAGGAAAGATGCTTTTGGCGTGCTATGGCCATAGTAGCGCGATAGAATCTGGCTGGAAAATCCACTTTTGTTGACATTTTCGAATGATATCGTGGTGAGGTAACTTTCTTGCATATGTAAGGAGAAAAGATACTATTGGCGTGCTATAGCCGTTGCAATGCTATAGAATCTGCCTGGAAGATTCAATTTTATTGACCTTGTTGTCTAATATCGGGGTCAGCTAACTTTTTTGGATAAATAAGCAGGAAAGATAGTATTGGCGTGCTATAGCCAATGCAATGCCATAGAATCTGCATGGAAAATTCAATTTTATTGACATTTTCTAATAATATCGTGGTGAGCTAACATTCTTGCAGAAATCAGGAGGAAACATGCTATTGGCGTGCCTAAGTCATTGCAATGACATATAATCTGTATGGAAAAACCAATTTTATTGACATTTTCTTCTATTATCGTGGTGAGATAACTTTTTTGCACAAATAAGGAGGAGAGATTCTATTTGCGCGCTATACCCGTTGCAGTGCTATAGAAACTGGCTCGAAAATTCAATTTTATTGTCATTCTCAGATAATATCGGAGTGAGGTAACTCTCTTGCTTAAATAAGTAGGAAAGATACTATTGTCGTGCTATTTCCATTGCAATGCTACA
>NW_016935154.1:0-7357 GCF_001483705.2 Eufriesea mexicana
TAGGATCTGGCTGGAAAATTCAATTTTAATGACATTTTCGGCTAATATTATGGTGAGATTACTTTCTTGCATAAATAAGGAGGAAGAATTCTATTGGCGCGCTATAGACAATGCAATGGATACAATCTGGCTGATAAATTTAATTTTATTGACATTTTCGGCTAGTATCGCGGTGCCCTAACTTTCATGCATAAATATGGAGGAAAGATACTATTGCCGTGCTATGGCCGTTGCAATCCTATAGAAGCTGGCTCGAAAATTCAATTTTAATGACGTCTTCAACTAATATCGTGGTGAGGTAACTTTCTTGCATAAATAAGGAGGAAATATTCTATTGGCCAGCTATTGCCATTGCAATTCTACAGTGTCTGGATGCAAAATTCAATTTTATTGGCATTTTCCGCTAATATCGTGGTGAGCTGGCATCCTTGCATAAATAAGGAGGAAAGATTCTATTTGCACGCAATAGCCATTGCAATGTTAAAGAATCTGTCTGTAATGCACAATTTTATTCATATTCTCGACTAATATCGTGGAGAGCTTACTTTCATCGATAAATATGGAGGTAAGTTTCTATTAGCGTGCTATAGCCATTGCAGTGCTATATAATCTGGGTGGAAATTTGAATTTTATTGATATTTTCAGCTAATATCGTGGTGAGCATACTTTCTTGCACAAAGAAGTAGGAAGGTTTCTATTGGGAGGCTGTAGCCGATGCAATGCTGTAGAATCTGCCTCGAAAATTTAATTTTATTGACGTCTTCAACTAATGTCGTGGTGAGGTAACTTTCTTGCATAAATAAGGAGGAAAGATTCTATTGGCCTGCTATAGCCATTGCAATTCTACAGTGTCTGGACGGAAAATTCAATTTTATTGGCATTTTCCACTAATATCGTGGTGAGCTGGCATCCTTGCATAAGTAAGGAGGAAAGATACTATTGGCGTGCTATGGCCGTTGCAATCCAATAGAAACTGGCTGGAAAATTAAATTTTATTGACATTTTCCACAAATATACTGATGAGCTAACTTTCTTGCATAAATAAGGAGGAAAGATTCTACTGGCTTGCTATAGCCATTGCAGTGCTATTGGATCCGGCTGGGAAATTCTATTTTAATTACATTTTCGGCTAATATTGTGGTGAGATTACTATCTTGCATAAATAAGGAGGAAGGATTGCAATGTTGTGCAGTAGCCATTGCAATGCTATAGAATCTTTCTGGAATGTACAATTTTATTGACATTTTTTGCTAATATCTTGGTGAGCTTACTTTGTTGCATAAATAACGTGGAAGGATTCTATTGGCGTGCTATAGCCATTGCAATGCAATTGAATCTGCATCGAAAATACAATTTTATTTACATTTTCGACTAATATCGTATTGAGCTATCTTTCATGCATAAACAAGGAGGAAAGATTCTATTTGGACGCTATAGCCAACGCAGTGCTATAGTATCCGGCTGGAAAATTCAATTTTATTGACATATTCGAATTATATCGTGGTGAGCTAGCTTTCTTCGATAAAAGAGGAGGAAATATTCCATTGGCGTGCAATAGTCATGGCTGTGCTGTAGCATCTTGCTGGAAAATTCTATGGTATTGACATTTTCGACTAATATCGTGGTCAGCCTCCTTTCTTGCTTAAATAAGGAGGTAGCATTCTATTGGCGCGCTATAGAAATTGCAATTATATAGAATCTGTCTAGAAAACTCAGTATTATTAACATTTCGCCTAATATCGTAGTGAGATATCTTTCTTGGATAAGTAAGGAGGAAATATACTATTGGCGTGCTATAAACGTGGCAATGCTACAGAATCTGCCTCGAAAATTCTATTTTACTGACATTTTCGACTAATATCGTGGTGGGGTAACTTTCTTGCATAAATAAGGAGGAAGGATTCTATTTGCGAGCTACAGGCATTGCAATTCTATAGAATCTGGATGGAAAATTCAATTTTATTGACATTTTCAACTAATATCCTGGGGAGCTGTCATCCTTGCATAAATAAGGAGGAAAGATACTATTGGCACGCTGTAGCCATTGCAGTGCTATTGAATCTGGCTGGAAAATTCAATTTTATTGATATTTTCTACTAATATTGCGGTGGGCTGCCATCCTATCATAAATAAGGAGAAAGATTCTATTTGCGCGCAATATCCGTTGCAATGCTATAGAATATGGTTGGGAAATTCAATTTTATTGACATATTCGAAGAATATCGTGGTGAGAGGCCTTTCTCGTATAAATATGGAGGAAAGATTCTATTGGCGTGCTGTGGCCATTGTAATGCTATAGCATCTGGCTCGAAAATTCAATTGCATCGACAATTTCGACTAATATCGTGGTGAGCTAACTTTCATGCATAAATAGGGAGGAAGAATACAATTGGCGTGCTATAGCCATCACAGTTCTATAGAATCTGTCTGGAAAATTCAATTTTATTGGCATTTTCCACTAATATCGTGGTCAGCTAGCTTTCTTCGATAAAAAAGGAGGAAATATTCTATTGGCGTGCTATAGTCATTGCTGTGCTATAGAATCTGACTGGAAAACTCTATTTTATTGACATTTCGTCTAATATCGTGGTGAGCTTACTTTCTTGCATAAATAAGGAGGTAGCATGCTATTGGCGCGCTACGGTAATTGCAATTCTATAGAATCGTACTAGAAAATTCAGTTTTACTAACATTTTCGCCTAATATCCTAGTGAGCTATCTTGCTTGCATAAGTAAGGAGGAAAGATACTATTGGCACACTGTAGCCATTGCAGTGATATAGAAACTGCCTGGAACATTAAATTTTATTGTCTCTTTCCATTAATATCGTGATGAGCTAACTTTCTTGCATAAATAAGGAGGAAAGATTCTATCTGCTCGCTATAGCCATTGCAGTGCTATAGGATCTGTCTGGAAAATTCAATTTTATTGACATCTTCGGCTAATACCGTAGTGTGGTGACCTTCTTGCATAAATAAGGAGGAAAGGCTCTATCGGCGCGCTATAGCAATTGCAATGATGAAGAATACGGCAGGAATATTCAATCTTACCGACATTTTCGACTAATATCGTGGTGACCTAACTTTCTTGCATATGTAAGAAGGAAAGATTCTACTGGCGAGCTGTACCCATTGCAATGCTATGGAATCTGGCTGGAGAGTTTAATTTTATAGACATTTTCGACTAGTATCGCGGTGAGATTACTTTCTTGCATAAATAAGTAGGAAGGATTCTATTGGCGTGCAGTAGCCATTGCAATGCTATAGAATCTGTCTGGAATGTACAATTTTATTGACATTTTTTGCTAATATCTTAGTGAGCATACTTTGTTGCATAAATTAGGAGGAAGGATACTATTGGCTTGTTATAGCCGTAGCAGTGATATAGAAACTGCCTGGAAAATTAAATTTTATTGACATTTTCCATTTATATCGTGATGAGCTGACTTTCTTGCATAAATAAGGAGGAAAGATTCTTTTGGCTTGCTATCGCCATTGCAGTGCTATAGGATCTGGCCGGAAAATTCAATTTTAATGACATTTTCGGCTAATATTGTGGTGAAATTACTTTCTTGCATAAATAAGGAGGAAGGATTCTATTGGCGTGCAGTAGCAATTGCAATGCTATAGGATCTGTCTGGAATGTTCAATTTTTTTGACATTTTTTGCTAATATCTTAGTGAGCATAATTTGTTGCATAAATTAGGAGGAAGGATTCTATTGGCGTGCTATAGCCAATGCAGTGCTATAGAATGTGTGTCGAAAATAGAATTTTATTGACATTTTCGAATGAAATCATGGTGTCCGATCTTTCTTGCATAAATATGGAGGAATGATTCTATTGTTCTGCAATGGCCATTGCAATGCTATAGCAACTGGCTCGAAAACTCAATTTCATTGAGATTTTCGACTAATATCGTGTTGAGGTAACTTTCTTTCATAAGTAAGGAGGAAAGATACAATTGGCGTGCTATAGCCATTGGAATGCTATAGGATCTACTTCGAAAATTCAAGTTTATGGACATTTTCGACTAATATCGGGGTGGGGTAACTTTCTTGCATAAATAAGGAGGAAAGATTATATTGGTGAGCAATAGCCATTGCTATGCTATAGAATCTGGCTGGAAAATAAAATTTTATTTACATTTTCGACTAATATCGGGGTGGGGTAACTTTCTTGCATAAATAAGGAGGAAAGATTATATTGGTGAGCAATAGCCATTGCTATGCTATAGAATCTGGCTGGAAAATAAAATTTTATTTACATTTTCGACTAATATCGCGGAGAGCTAACTTTCCTGTATGAATATGGTCGAAAGATTCTATTGGCGTGCTATGGCCATTGCAATGCTATAGAATCTGGCTTGAAAATCTGATTTTATTGACATTTTCGACTAGTATCGTGGTGACCAAGCACAGTTGCATAGATAAGGTCGAAGAATTCTATTGGCGTGCCATAGACGTGGCAATGCTGTAGAATCTTGCTCGAAAATACAATTTTATTGACATTTTCGAATAATATCGTGGTGAGCTATCTTTCTTCGATAAATGAGGAGGAAGGATTAGATTGGCGTGCTACAGCCATTGCAGTGCTATTGAACCTGCCTGGAATATTTAATTTTATTGACATTTTTTCGGCTAATATCTTGGTGAGCTCTCTTTGTTGCATAAATAAGGTGGAAGTATTCTATTGGCGTGCTATAGCCGTTGGAATGCTATAGAATCAGCCTCGAAATTTCAATTTTATTGACAATTTCAACTAATATCATAGTGTGGTAACCTTCTTGCATAAAAAAGGAGGAAAGATTCCATTGGCGCGCTATAGCCATTGCAATTCTGTTGAATGTGTCAGGAGTATTCAATCTTACTGACATTATCGATAAATATCGTGGTGACCTAACTTTCTTACATATGTAAGGAGGAAAGGTTCTACTGGCACTCTATAGGCATTGCAGTGCTATAGAATCTGCCTCGAAAATACAATTTTAATGACAATTTCGACTAATATCGTAGTTAGCTTACTTTCTTGGATAAGTAAGGAGGAAAGATTCTATTGGTGTGCTATAGCCATGGCAATGCTATAGAATCTGCCACGAAAATTCTATTTTATTGACACTTTCGGCTAATATCGTGGTGAGCATACTTTCCTGCATAAATAAGGAGGAAGGTTACTACTGGCGTGATATAGCCATTGCAAGGCTATAGAAACAGTGCGGAAAATTATATGTTATTGACATTTTCGACTAATATCGTGGTGAGCTATCTTTCTTGCATAAATAAGGTGGAAGGATTATATTGGCGTGCTTGATCCATTGCAATGCTATAGAATCTGCCTCGATAATTCCATTTTATTGAGAATTGCGACTACTATCGTAGTGTGGTAACCTTCTTGCATAAATAAGGAGGAAAGATTCTAATGGCGCGCTATAGCCATTGCAATTCTATAGAACATGGCCGGAATTTTCAATCTAACTGACATTATCGACTATTATCTTGGTGACCTAACTTTCTTGCATATGTAAGTAGGAAAGATTGTACTGGCGAGCTACAGCCATTGCACTGCTATAGAATCTGTCTGGAAAATTAAATTTTATTGACATTTTCCACTAATATCGTGATGAGATAACATTCTTGCATCAATAAGGAGGAAAGATTCCATTGGCTTGCTGTAGCCATTGCAGTACTATAGGATCTGGCGGGGAAATTCAGTTTTATTGACATTTTCTGCTAATATTGTGGTGAGCTTACTTTCTTGCATAAATATGGAGGAAGGATTCTATTGGCGTGCTGTAGCCATAGCAATGCTATAGAATCTGGCTGGAAATTTCAGTTTTATTGACACTTTCGTCTAATATCCTTGCGAACTTACTTTCTTGCATATGTAAGGAAGAAAGATTCTACTGGCAATTTATAGGCATTGCAGTGCTATAGAATCTGCCTCGAAAATTCAATTTCATTGACATTTTCGACTAATATCGTTGTGAGCTGTCTTTCTTGTATAAAGAAGGAGGGAAGATACTATTGCCGTGCTATAGCCATTGCAATGCTATAGAATCTGCCTCGAAAATTTAATTTTATTGACATCTACGACTAATATCGTGGTGAGGTAACTTTCTTGCATGAGTAAGGAGGAAAGATTCTATTGGTCAGCTATAGCCATAGCAATTCTATAGTATCTGGATGGAAAATTCAATTTTATTGACAGTTTCGTCTAATATCGTGGCGAGCTAACTTTCTTGCATAAATAATGAGGAAAGAATCAATTGGCGTGCAATAGCCACTGCAATACTGTAGAATATGGATGGAATATTCAATCTTACTGACGTTATCGACTATTATCGTGATGTCCTAACTTTCTTGCATATGTATGGTGGAAAGATCGTACTGGCGAGCTACAGCCATTGCAATGCCATAGAACCTAGCTGGAAAATTAAATTTTATTGACATTTTCCATTAATATCGTGATGAGATACCTTTCTTGCATAAATATGGATCAAAGATTCTATTGGCGCCCAATCGCCATTTCAATGCTATAGAATATAGCTGGGAAATATAATTTTATTGACATTTTCGAATAGTATCGTTGTGACCGATCATTCTTGCATAAATATGGAGGAAAGATTATATTGGTGTACTATGGCCATAGCAATGATACAGCATCCGTCTCGAAAATTAAATTTCATTGACATTTTCGACTAATATCGAGGTGAGCTAACTTTCTTACATTAATAAGGAGGAAGGATTCTATTTTCGTGCTATAGCCATTGCAAATCTATAGAACCTGTCCGGAAAATTCAATTTTATTAACATTTTCGACTAATATCGTGGTGAGCTGACATCCTTGCATAAATAAGGAGGAGGGATTCTATTGGCGTGCACTAGTCATTGCTATGCTATAGAATCTGTCTCAAAAGTTCAATGTTATTGATATTTTCCTCTAATATCATTGTGAGCCGACTTTCTTGCATAAATATGGAGCAAAGAATCTATTGGCGCGCAACTGCCATTCCAATGCTATAGAATGTTGCAGGGAAATTCAATTTTATTGACATTTTCGAATAATATCGTGTCGACCGACCTTTCATGGATAAATCTGGACGAAAGGTTCTATTGGCGTGCTATGGCCATTGCAATGGTATAGAATCTGTCTCGAAAATTCAATTTTATTGTCATTTTTGTCTAATATCGTGGTAAGGCAATTTTCTTGCATAAATAAGGAGGAAAGATTCAATTGGCGTGCTATAGCCGTTGCAATGCTATAGAATCTGCACCGAAAATTCAATTTTATTGACATTTTCGACTAATATCGTAGTGTGGCATCCTTCTTGCATAAATAAGGAGGAAGGATTCTATTGGCG